>NC_092087.1:52768201-53068201 GCF_045679555.1 Salvelinus alpinus | reverse complement strand
ATATGGGTTATATTATTGTAATGAGATGAGATGGGAGAAACATTATTCACAGGTGTCATGATAGGGGCAATGATGCTGACAGGTAATGAAAATGATAATGAATGGAACCAGGGATGAGAAGCAACCTTAACTGAATTTCTCTTCCTTTCATCTCCTGTCTGCCCCTCGCCTCTACTGCTCTCCTTTCTTTCCTTCGTAATCCCTTTCCCCACTCCTCTCGGCTCTTCTTCCATTCTTTGCTCATTCTCTCCTCTCCTTCCCTCTCTCTGATATCATCCCCCTGTCTTCTCACGTCAACTCTCCTCCCATCCTCTCCTCCCCTCCTCCTCCTCCTCAGCTGTCTTCCCTCTCTGAGAGAGCTTTCCACCAACCGTAGCCTGGACAACCTGGACTGTCTGGGGGGTCCGGTGGGGGGCTCCCTGTTCCCCCGCTGGGATGATGAGGACTTCAGCCAGGGTGGCGGCTGCAGCACCCTGGGGAGGAGCAGCTGCATTGACCAGGTCAGAGGTCACCTGTGATGGGGGTGGAGGGGGGGGGGGGGGGGGTTTGGTCGTCTTTGGGGTCATACAACTGGCGTGGGACTTGAGCTTATCTCAGCATTAGGCTCTCTTTTTTTCTTCTTCTTTTCCGATCCCCTGTCGTACTTTTAATTATTTTT
This sequence comes from Salvelinus alpinus, assembly GCF_045679555.1. Taxonomy (NCBI): domain Eukaryota; kingdom Metazoa; phylum Chordata; class Actinopteri; order Salmoniformes; family Salmonidae; genus Salvelinus; species Salvelinus alpinus. The sequence goes on along the minus strand of NC_092087.1, from coordinate 53,067,543 downwards.
GTGACAGAATAGTGGGGATGTACAGAGAAAGGGAGTTAGATGCAGGAAGGCGCAGATGGGAGGGTGGCTGAGAATTACCTCTACACCAGACTCCGGCACATGTAATTGGACACATTTTGATTTTGGAGTGAAGTATAACATTAGCTCTCCAATTCTCCACCTCAGTTGATTCTGTTCTAATGAGGTAGAAGAGAGTATTTATACACCTCTCAAAAATCACCTAGCTCATTCCACCTGCAAATCACTCAAGTCATTTTCAAGAGGCCCCTCTTTTGCCTCGAAATTAGAGTTTGCCTTGTCAAATGGGCAATTACTCTGATAACAGCCTTCAGTGACATGACTGCAATATAATATAATTCTCCTATTGAAAAAAAACGTCAATTTTCATTATGTCTCTCATATCAATGTTCTGAGCCAAAAAAGCTAATTCCTCCATTTACACAGAAATATCCAATACCCTTCTAGGTCATCATGGTTATGAAGAATGACTCTGGATCCTCTTTCATCTTTTACAAAAGGCCTGTCAAACTAGGCATTTTGACCCCATCTTGGGGAATTTACAACGTTTAATGAATTCAGGAAAATGAGTGTGGATTTAGGCCTACATGTAAATTACTAATCTTCAGAGCTGCAAGGTACAGAACACCTTTCTGTGAGTTGATTGTATATCAACCAAAAACAGCAGAATAACATTCAATTAATATGACACATTGTGCTGTTATTATAAAGGGGACTGCAAAGTACAAACATGACGATGACCCTAGGAGATGGCAAGACAGCGCTTAACAGATCGGGGTTCAGGCTATAGATCTCATGCCCTCGCTCTTTCTCTCACTTTCTCTTTTTATCTGTCACTCTCTCTCTCTCTTTCTGGGCTGTCGTTACTCCCTGCTCTTTGATTTACTGAAGCATGCGACAGAGCCAACTGCATAAGTGACAACTCAAACACCATACTCATCACGTCCCTGTCACTCCAACACTGCGTTAGACTCACCTCTTAGAAAGATTGTTCATGTCCCTCAGTCAAATCTCAAGAGTCCTTCATTTGCACTGCTGCTCCTTTAATCTGGTTTCGAACCAATTTAATGTAAGTCAATCAAATGACTACGTTTTTATGAGAAGTTAGACATCTTTGATTAATACTTGCAAAGTGATACTGAAACTAATTGGCAGTTAAAAATTGCATGGTTGTTAAATTTGCTTTGCTTCTTAACTGCCTTAGACTTTGACAAGTTGCTATGAGGAGTTGATTCGGGACAAAGTGTTACTGCTGCACTTTCCTGACCCCTCACCCAGCCTTAATACTGTAATGTGTCCTTTTGGGTGCATTTTATTGCATCCCATCCAAATGTGTCACACCGATAAATATACGATAATCGAGAATTTCAATAAGCATTTTTCTACCGCTGGCCATGCTTTCCACCTGGTTACCCCAACCCCGGGCCAACAGCTCTGCACCCCCTGCAGCAACTTGCCCAAGCATCCCCCCCCCCCCCCCCCCCCCGCTTCTCCTTCACCCAAATCCAGACAGCAGATGTTCTGAAAGAACTGCAAAATCTGGAACCCTATAAGTCAGATGGGCTTGACAATCTGGACCCTCTCTTTCTAAAATGATCCGCCAAAATTGTTGCAACCCCTATTACAAGCCTTTACAACCTCTCTTTCGTATCGTCTGAGATCCCCAAAGATTGGAAAGCTGCCGCGGTCATTTCCCTCTTCAAAGGGGGAGACACTCTAGACCCAAACTGTTATTACAGACCTATATCCATCCTACCCTGCCTTTCTATAATCTTCGAAAGCCAAGTTAACAAACAGATCACCGACCATTTCGAATCCCACCGTACCTTCTCCACTATGCAATCTGGTTTCCGAGCTGGTCACGGGTGCACCTCAGCCACGCTCAAGGTCCTAAACGATATCATAACCACCATCGATAAAAGACAGTACTGTGCAGCCGTCTTCATCGACCTGGCCAAGGCTTTCAACTCTGTCAATCACCGCATTCTTATCGGCAGACTCAATAGCCTTGGTTCCTCAAATGACTGCCTCGCCTGGTTCACCAACTACTTCTCAGATAGAGTTCAGTGTGTCAAATCGGAGGGCTTGTTGTCCAGACCTCTGGCAGTCTATGGGGGTGCCACAGGGTTCAATTCTCAGGCCGACTCTTTTCTCTGTATATATCAATGATGTCGCTCTTGCTGCTGGTGATTCTCTGATCCACCTCTACGCAGACTACACCATTCTGTATACATCTGGCCCTTCTTTGGACACTGTGTTAACAAACCTCCAAACAAGCTTCAATGCCATACAACACTCCTTCCGTGGCCTCCAACTGCTAGTAAAACTAAATACATTCTCTTCAACCGATCGCTGCCTGCACCTGCCCGACCGACTAGCATCACTACTCTGGACAGTTCTGACTTAGAATATGTGGACAACTACATATACTAGGTGTCTGGTTAGGCTGTAAACTCTCCTTCTAGACTCACATTAAGCATCTCCAATCCAAAATTACATCTAGAATCGGCTTTCTATTTTACAACAAAGCCTCCTTCACTCATGCTGCCAAACATACCCTCGTAAAACTGACCATCCTACCGATCCTTGACTTCGGCGACGTCATTTACAAAATAGCCTCCAACACTCCACTCAGCAAACTGGATGTAGTCTATCACAGTGCCATCCGTTTTGTCACCAAAGCGCCGTATACTACCCACCACTGCCACCTGTATGCTCTCGTTGGCTGGCCCTCGCTACATATTCGTCGCCAAACCCACTGGCTCCAGGTCATCTATAAGTCTTTGCTAGGTAAAGCCCCACCTTATCTCAGCTCACTGGTCACCATAGCAGCACCCACCCGTAGCACGCGCTCCAGCAGGTATATTTCACTGGTCACCCTCAAAGCCAACACTTACTTTGGCTGCCTTTCCTTACAGTTCTCTGCTGCCAATGACTGGAACGAATTGCAAAAATCACTGTAGCTGGAGGCTTATATCTCCCTCTCTAACTTTAAGCATCAGCTGTCAGAGCAGCTTACCTGTACACAGCCAATATGTAAATAGCACACCCAACTACTGCATCCCCATGTTGTTATTTATCTTTTTGCTCTTTTGCACCCCAGTATCTCTACCTGCACATCATCATCTGCACATCTATCCCTCTAGTGTTCATGCTAAATTGTAATTATTTCGCCTCTATGGCCTATTTATTGCCTTACCTCCCTACTCTTCTACATATGCACACACTGTACATATATTTTCCTATTGTGTTATTGACTGTACGTTTGTTTATGTGTAACTCTGTGTTGTTGTTTTTGTCACACTGCTTTGCTTTATCTTGGCCAGGTCGCAGTTGTAAATGAGAACTTGTTCTCAACTGGCCTACCTGGTTAAATAAAGGTGAAATTATTATTATTATTTTAACTGGAATTAGCTCACTCCTCTAACAGACGCAGTCAGCTGTGCTCTCAATGGCAGACCTGGTTCATAGAGTATTTGATTTCATTCAAAACACTGAGTGTTTCCGTGAGCCTGCTTGAAGTATTACATGGGTGGTGTTGGCACTTTCGGGACTATTCCATTGGTTCCAATTTGCTAGGTAACCTGAAAAAGGTACAGGAAACGTATTAGAAAAATGCAAATACTATTAGAACCCAGGTCTAATCCATGGATCTCTAACAACCATGCCTCTCTGGTCCCGGGACAAACCATGCCTTTCTTTCACTGTCCGGAGAACTTGCTAGCAGCAGGAGCCATGCAACGCTGTCCCTCTCTCTCTACCTCTGCCACCCATGCCAAGATGCCAACCTATGCCAACCTGTCTTTCTCCTTCCAGCTACGAGACCTGGAGATGCTGAGCCAACGCTACGAGGATAGCTGCCCCGAGTCGTCGTTCCGAGATTCCCACACACTCTCACGCTCCCATTCCCAGGCAGTGGAGCCTCCAGATCTACCCATGCCCACGTGCTTCCGATCTCGTAGCCATAGCTACCTGCGGGCCATCCAGGCCGGATGCTCGCAGGATGACGACACTGCTTCTGTGGACTCGGATTCGCCGCCGCCAACCGCCACTACTGTTCGTACCTACAGCACCAGCACTGGTGAGTAGGCCTACCTTAGAGGCTGATCTTAGGTCAGTTTTTAACTTTTACCTGCTAATGGTTGAGGTTATCATTATAGAGAGGGTAAGCTTTCTACTGCCAGACTACTCGCCACCCTGAACACCAACCTGGTCTCAGAGCCTTTTGTATTATTCTGTACGTAAATCTGGAACACTCATTTATGATATATTACGTTTCGTATGGTATGTGCTTCTACACCTGCATTGCTTGCTGTTTGGGGTTTTAGGCTGGGTTTCTGTACAGCACTTTGAGATATCAGCTGATGTAAGAAGGGCTATATAAATACATTTTATTTGATTTTATATGTATTAATTTGTGGACATCCATCGCTCATTTTGTATTATACTGTGTGTTACGAATTATTATTCGTATTATATGTTACGAATTTGCAAAATGTATGACATGCTATGAATTCTAGCTAGGTGGATAATAGTTATCTGGCTAACGTTAGCTAGGCTAGGGGTTAAGGTTAAAGGGTTACTGTTAGGGTTTGTGTAAGGATTAGCTAAAAGGGTTAAGGTTAGGGGAAGGGTTAGCTAATATCCTAAGTAGTTGCAAAGTACTGCAGCTAAAAAGTAGTAAGTAGTTGAATAGTTGCTAAAATGCTAACGTTGTCCATGATGAGATTCAAACTCACAACCTTTGGGTTGCTAAACGTTCGCGTTATACATCCACCCAAGTAACCATCTGTCTTATGTAACCATACCAAATGTAACATATCATACTAATTTGAGCATGCAAGATTTACATTTACTATGTTATGTCTAGTCTATGATATCAGGCTGTGAACAAATCCTGTTGTTATCCCATATCTGACAAGGTCATAGTCACCCTTGGCTATGGTCCAGGCTTGGCCACCTGTGAAGTTGGCGTCGGTGAAGGCTGAAGCCTGTCTCTCTCTCCCCCTCTCTCTCTCTCTACTAGACTATGAACCAGTCATAATACAGAGGATGAAAGACACACTCAGTTGGTTTGAATTGCCATCGTGAGTTTCCTTGCTATTTTGTATCCGTGAAATGATAGCCTACTTCCACGTCCAAAGCCTCCACATTACAGCGCTCTTGGCCGTAATCACCACGCCTCTTTTCCCACCGTTTCCTGGGAACTGGGCAATACAAAGAAGGCTTTACCAAAAGCTTGCTTCTATTTATCGTCCTTGACAGAAGCTGTGTTGGATCGGGTTGTTTCAAAGTAACAGCTCCTGCAATCCTGATTTTAGCCATTTCTAGGCTTCGTTTTCAGTTTTTATCATCTGATACGAGGGTAAGTGTTTTTTGCCAATAATGTTTACCTTCGGCTGTGACTTTTATGGAAATATAAATTCATCCAAATCGGTTCTCATTTTAAGTCCTGAACAGCTTTGCAAACTATAATGTTAGCGAGTATAATGCAAGGGATACTGTATGGATGGATACATTACTATAACTGTATTTGATTTTGACAGTAAACCTACACGAGGACAGTTGACTTTCGTAAAATTAAGCCACAGTTTAGCCTATAGATGCGCAATATTCGGGAATCGAGATCAGAGCGCTCGCGGTGTAACGTTAAGTCAACCGAGGTCAAATTCCTTTTATATTGGATATTCGGTGGATATTCATTCATCAGTAGCTAACTATTGAACAAAGAATACCATGACTATGAAGATGGTATATTCTGAATCCGGGGTGGATGGAGAACAATCCACACTATATATATGTTTTGTGTGGATTGGTCTCCATCTTATTTTATATACACAGTATATGTATATATGTGTGTGTGTATATATATATATATATATATATATGTGGATTGTTCTACATTTTATTATATATGTATCCATCCAAAAAATATGTACTGAACAAAAATATAGATGCAACAATTTCAACGATTTTACTAATCTATGGATTTCACATAACTGGGCAGGGGCGCAGCCATAGGTGGACCTGGGAGGGCATAGGCCCACCCACTTGGGCGCCAGGCCCAGCCAATCAGAATGAGTTTTTCCCCAAAAAAGGGCTTCATTACAGACAGAAATACTCCTTAGTTTCATCAGCTGTCCTGGTGGTTGGTCGCAGTCGATCCCGCAGGTGAAGATGTTGGATGTGGAGGTCCTGGGCTGGCGTGGTTACACATGGTCTACAGTTGTGAGGCCAGGTGGATGTACTGCCAAATTCTCTAAAACGATGTTGGAGGTGGCTTATGATAGAGAAATGAACATTAAATTCTCTGGCAACAGCTGTGGTTGACATTCCTGCACTCAGCATGCCAATTGCATGCTCCCCTCAACTTGAGACAACTGTGACATTGTGTTGTGTGATAAAACAGCACATTTTAGAGTGGCTTTTTATTGTCCCCAGCACAAGGCACACCTGTGTAATGATCATGTTTAACCAGCTTCTAGTCAGGTGGACGGAATATCTTGAAATTATCACTAACAGGGATGTGAACAAATGTGTGCACAAAATTTGAGAGAAGCTTTTTGTGCATATTGAACATTTCTGGGAACTTTTATTTCAGCTCATGAAACATGGAAGCAACACTTCACATGTTGCGTTCATATTTTGGTTCAGTATACATCACAGAAGACTGAAATAACAAAACAATTTGACAAACACCAGAGGTGTTATTTAAGAAAAAATACGTTTATTAATTATCATATTAGAAAAATACTAACATTCCACCCATGAGGCCACTAGGTAATTTGACGGCAGGAAATGGCTACGGCCCTTTAAGGAATACTCCATTATGGTTAAGGTTAGGGGTTAGCTAACATACAAAGTAGCCTATCCGTCCTTCCCGACCAACCTCCTTTCATTTGTGGCTTAAGAAACCATACCAAATGTAAGATTATTTGAGATACTCTTCAAAGAGTAGTGGAGGCTGCTGAGGGGATAACTGCTCATAATAATGGCCGGAAAGGAGCAAATGGAACGGCATTAAACACCTATAAACCATGTGTTTGATACCATTCCTCTGATTCCACGCCAGTCATTACCACGAGCCCGTTCTCCCCAATTAAGGTGCCATCAATCTCCTGTGTTGACGTTGGGTTTCAAGTGCTTTCCGAAGGGACTCTGCTGTACTAGCTTCAGGGGGATGCTGGTCCCACCATTGGGGTGCCAGGACAATGCAGAGTTTGGATTGGGTTGAGTGGGACCTGCCCTCCCGTAAGTGTGGGAGGGCCAGGAGGTGGCAGAACTCAGTGCTTGGGGTATAGTGTTTGAGCATAGCCTGAAGGTAGGAACGGGCAGTTCTTGCTGCTCCATAGGCAAGCGCTATGGTCTTGTAGTGTATGCGATCTTCAACTGGAAGCCAGTGGAATGTGCAGAGGAGCAGGGTGACATGGGAGAACTTGGGAATGTTAAAAACCAGGCATCAGCATTCTGTATAAGTTGCAGGGGTCTGATGGCACAAGCAGGGAGCCCAGCCAACAGCGAGTTGCAGTAGTCCAGACAGGAGATAAGTGCCTGGATTAGGACATGCGCTGCTTCCTGTGTGAGGTAGGGTCGTGCTCTACGGATATTGTAGAGCATCAACGAGTCACCGCTTTGATGTTTGCAGAGAACGGGAAGGTTTTGTCCAGGGTCACGCCAAGAATATTTGCTGGGTGAAACTGTGGAGTTGTCAACTGTGATGGAGATTTTTGAGCAGGCAGGCCTTCTCCCGGAGGAAGTACAGCTCCGTCTTGGCGAGGTTGAGCCGACATCTGCCAGGCACGCAGAGATGTGTCGGGGGGGAGAAGAGTAGTTGAGTGTCATCCACATAGCAATGACAGGAGAGACCATGAGAGGATATGAAAGAGCCGAGAGACTGTATAGAGAGAAGAGGGCCTAAAACCAAGCCCTGGGTGACAGCAGTAGTGAGAATACATGGTGCAGAAAGCTCCTCCATGTCACCTTGTAGCAGCTGCCTGCCAGGTAGGACGCAATCCAAGAGTGTGCAGAGCCTGAGACGCCCAGCCCTGAGAGGGTGGAAAGGAGGATCTCATGGTTCATGGTGTCAAAGGCAGTGGCTAGATCTAGGAGGATGAGAACAGAGAAGAGAGGGTCAGCTTTTGCAGTGCGGAGAGCCTCTGACAGAGCAGTCTTGGTTGAGTGACCAGTCTTGAAGCCTGACTGGTTAGGGTCAAGATGGTTCTGAGAGATAACGAGAGAGTTGATCAGAAACAGCACGCTCAGGTGTTTTGTGAAGAAAGGAAAGAAGATACAGGTCTGTAGTTTGACATCAGATGGAGTCGGGGAGCGACTCGACATTTTTAAGTCAGAGGGGACGCAGCCAATGATCAGGGATTTTTATTTAAAGAGGCAAGTCAGTTAAGAACAAATTCTTATTTACACTGACAACCCACTGTTCCTAGGTTACCTGCCTTGCTACCTACCTTGTCAGCTCAGGGATTAGATCTAGCAACCCAAAGCGCTTACCACTAGGCTACCTGCCACCCCGGGATGAGTTGATGAGGGAAGTGAGAAGGTCTCCAGAGATGATCTTGAGAAAGGAGGGGATGGGGTTGAGCTGGCAGGTTGTTGGGTGGCCATACCTCGCAAGATTTCATCTGGAGAGAGCGAGAGAGCGATCAACACGTAGGCTAGTTCTGTGTGAGTGGGACCAGTGGTCTCAATAGGCTGAGTGAATAAGGAGCAGACGTCGTCAACCTTTTACAAAGTGGTTGACAAAATCGTCTGCAGAGAGTGAGGAGAAGGTGGAAAATAGTTTCCTAGGGTTAGAGTCCAAAGCTTGAACTTTAGAGTGATAGAAAGTGTCTTTAGCAGCTGATACAGGGGAAGAGGAGATAAAGAGGGAGTAAAGTATGATAGGTCCTCCAGAAGTTTAGTTCTCTATTTTTGCGCAGCTGCCCACAGCTCTGTTCTGTAAGCTCGTAATGAGTCACTCAGCCACAGACCAAGAGGGGATAGCCGAGTCGACCAGCAGGAAAGGGGACAGTGAGAGTCATAGGATGCGGAAAGGGAGGAGAGTAGGGGCGAAGAGGCAGGAGACAGAAAGATTTAGCAGAAGGGAGTGATGATAGGATAGAAGAGGAGAGAGCGAGAGAACGATTGACAGATCATGGTCATCTGGATAGGGGCTGGAGGAAAGGGAGACAGAAAAGGTTAACAAAGTAGTGATCAGAGACCTGGACGGGGTTTGCAGTGAGATTAGTAGGAAAACAGCCTCTAGTAAAGATGAGGCATATTGCCGGTCTTGTGAGTTGGAGGGGATTGGGAAAGGGTGAGGTATAGAAAACATAGAAAACAGTTGCCAAAGCTACAAAAGAGCATCTGAAAATAACTAGGTAAGATACTCAAGTGAGAGTGGTGCCTTCTCTCCTTCCTCGAACAACTTGACAGAACCGTCTTTGTTTTCGGTGATGGTCTTAGTTTTGCCGACGAGACCGCCACTGACGAATCCACCGCTAAGAAACCAGGGGAGACCGAAGTACTAACACTAATTGCTAATTGTCTAGCAGAGGTGAAGAGTACACCTCCCTGTACTAATTGCTGATAGCTTAGGAGAGGAGAAACAACTCCCCCTCCAATACAGCCACTGATTACCAAAACATGTCACAAATTGCCCTGCCCCTTGATCCTGGCTGATGTATCAACAATCATCTGCAAGTTATGAGCAGTCGGCAGTTCACACACCAAGTAGGCTACTGGGAAGACAGGCAACACTTCAAGTAGATGGCCCTAGCTAGCAAAAAGACAGTACTGGACAACAGATAGAGACAGAAATGATACTTATCACTCCGGAGATATCAGGAGTCCTCTACTATGGAATGAAGCTACCCCTTACCTCCTAACTACTCTTGAGTGGCTTGTGAGCATCATAGAGCAATTCATTAAATGTACGTGTTCGTGAGAGTCTCAGCTTTTCATAGATGGGTCATAATAGTTTTTTGTGAAACCCATTTGAACTTTATAGACGTTTTTTGTGAGAAGAATCGCCCCCGGACCTCTTCGGGATCTGCCCTTGTCTCACATACATCGCTCTAGCTCAGCCCCTGTTAATCACACAGACCAATGGTTGATATCAGTGGATGCAGAAGAAATAGACAAGTCCAATGGTACAACCAAAAGAAGTCAAAAATGTGCCGGTGTCACGTGGGACTGTAGGAGTTAAGCCACAGGGTAAGACTGAGTAAAACTGACAGTGGGAATTGTGTGCCATGAGAAGTTTTTGTTTTGTTTAGTATCGTTGACGCCGTAGAGGACTATCAGCACAAAAGCAATAAACCACCTAAAGCGGTTTACAACTCACTTTCTTTCACACGTTGAGGCAGCTCCTCCACCCAACAATACTGTTCTCCCTCCATCCATCCTTAGTTACAGATCTGATGCCTGAGGGCCATAACGACTGCTGCCCCCCCCGTCCCGTCCCGTCCCGTTCCGTCCCCCAAGTGCTTTTATTGCTTCTGGGTTTGTGTCAGTCTCCCTCCGGAACAGTGGAACACTATGGGATTATTTCATGGACCCACCCACCACTTTATCAATTATTAAGGACCTCCACACCACCAAGTATATCCTACTAGAGTGCTCTACGGCTGAAATTAGGAGTACTGTTATTATGAAAATGTTATAACCATTTGTGTGCCCATGGGAGGACAAGTGTGCCACGTTCTGACCTTAGAGAGCCTTTTTATGTCTCTATTTGGTTTGGTCAGGGTGTGATTTGGGGTGGGCATTCTATGTTCTTTATTTCTATGATTTGTGATTCTATGTTTTGGTCGGGTATGGTTCTCAATCAGGGACAGCTGTCTATTGTTGTCTCTGATTGGGAATCATACTTAGGCAGCCTGTTTTGCCACTTTAGCTTGTGGGATGTTGTTTTGGTTAGCTCTGGTGAGCCTTCAAGACGTTACGTTCGTTGTTCTTTTGTTGTTTTGTTTGGTGTTCGGTTTTTAATAAAGAAGCATGAACACTTACCACGCTGCACCTTGGTCCTCTTCTTCAGACGAGCGTTACAAAGTGCCCCCCACGATAGTAGTCTGGGTGCGGTTCTGTGTTAGCCATGGGATGAGTGGGAGAGTAAGTGAGGGCAAGCAATGTATACATGAACCACTCTTCTGTACGGAAACTCCCCTGTTTTTTAGAATAGAACATAGGCTAGACATTGTTTATAATCCTTAAAAGTCTATTGACACACCCGTGCGTCAATCTAAGTAACATTGTGACCCTAATCAAAATCTATCAATTTAAGCTAAAGATATCTGGGTTTTTTGCATGGGCTGCGTCTCAATCCACCGCATCCACCTATGTCGGCCTTCCGCATCTGCGTTGGAAGGTGGCCGAGCTACAGCGGTGTTTGTCAGACCATGAGACATCCTGAAAATTGGCCTTCTCGCGAAAACGTCTGTAGTTTCCAAACAGTTTGGCCTACAAATATGACCACTATGGGGAGATGAGACTCTCATGAACACGATGATGGTCTCCGTTTTGCTCTACTGATCTCATCTGAAGGTAACCCATACAACTTAATGGAAGTATGGAGTTTTATGGCAACAAAAATAAGGGAAAAATATACATATATTTGGTGAGCTTTCTTATATCTCCTAGATATAGGACAGACTCTTGACTGTCTATTTTGCCATTTATGAATGTGTTTCTATGGGCTATAGTAGTAAAGCCCAAATTCAATATTTTTTATCAAATAATAAAAAAAATACAAATGATTGATACCTAAAGGGGTCCTAAAATTCCAAATCACATATATAAATGATACATGGTATGACCATCTTTAACAATTCCCAACGTTTTAAGAGCCGATGAGATTCGACCATACTTTCCTTGCTCTTAACTCCTTTTACTATTTAACATTCAAATACGCCTGCTGCTACCCCAGTCCTTGTTTTGAGGTTTTCTTCCAGCCTGTTGCTGGCTTTGCTCACCAAACCAATAATTTGAGTGACCATGCTCATCCGACCTCCAAACCAATTTCGTCCTATGTTAGGAACCTCTGTCTCAGTGTAGCATGTATACAATAGTGTGAAGTTATCCTGAACGTTTCAACGGAGTGACTCTGGGGTTGAGGAGTACCCTAATTGTTCGAGTGTCTTTTTGTGTTGGAAGCTTACTGTCCAGGCAGATGGCTGTATGGGGTGATATTTTGGGCAGTCAAGGAGAGTTGTAAGAGCAATGGGGGAACAGTTGAATTTGCCAGCATCTCATGGCTGGTATTAGATTAAACTACCCACACAGGTCAGCTGGTATGGCATTGGGCCACTTGGCAACCACTGGGAGAAAACTGTTGCTGAGAGAGCGGAGAAGGAGAGTAGTTAAGAATAAAATACACATATGACCAAATTGACATAGGTCCGGAGGGCCGCACTTGAAATTGGTTCTATTTCCTTGCCGTCATATTTACTTATATTTCCTTTTCCCTGACTTTCTAGCTTTCATTTCGATGACTGTTAGCAAGCTGGACAGAGTAAAGAGACTATACATTTAAGTCTATTATCATTATCGTTATGATTTAGTTTTAGTCATTTCAATGTCAATTCTCCTGAAGAAAATCGAATAATAATAATTTTACTCAAACCACCTCACGGGACAGATTGAATGGGCTTAGATACAGTATATTGATTATAGGATAAAAAAAATGTTTACATTTCTATGTGGACTTTTCAACACAATTTCAACACGTAAACAAACAGTTCTAATGATTGTGTTGAAATTATATTGATGTTACAGCCTGTTAGTCAGGTTAAGTCAATGTATTTAAGTTGAAGTTTTACCTTCATTTCAATGTTGACAACGTTGATTGAACTGAGATGAAAACAGTACTGGTTGATAACGTATTTTCCACATCACAATACATTGACAATTTACGTAGAATTTTTATATTATTCCATTTTTATTTTATTTAACTAGGCAAGTCAGTTAAGCACAAGTTCTTATTTACAATGACAGCCTACACCGGCCAAACCCGAACGACGCTGGGCCAATTGTGCGCTGCCTTATGGGACGCCCAATAACAGCTGGTTGTGATACAGCCTGGATTCGAACCAGGGTGTGTGTAGTGACACCTCAAGCACTGAGATACAGTGCCTTAGACCACTGTGCCACTCGGGAGTTGAAACAGTGTTGATTCAACCAGTATGTGCCCAGTGGGATGGAATGACTTGTCATGACAACTATCCTGCTTAGTTTGCATCTGTCCATGATATATTCTTTTTTTTACACTTCCAATAACTCATGGTGAACTAGAGTCCCGCAAGTTGATAGCTTGACCGTTAATACAGATGGCAGGAGAAGACCGGACCGTTGTCCCCACACGTTCCACTCGGAGTAAACATTTTTAACAAAGCTCTGTGTTTCCAGTGTTGTTTTTGTTTTAGTCCTTCTGGTTAAGTCAGAACAGCTACTCCTATTTAATAGGATTTCAGTTTGGTGGTGGCAGCCAACAACCCGTACAGCCTGAGCTTCATTCAATAAGTGCCATTAAGCAGGAACAGTATTTCGATGGACTGTTTGCAAAGCTTTAAACTGCTTTGCAGATGGCTTCTGAAAGCAAGCTTTGTCAGCATCAACATTATGTACGTAACTGGTGGAAAGATTAGTTGCGTCATAGCAGTCATCGCACATTGGGCTGTCTTATGTTGTGTGTGTGAGTGATTTATGCATAATAGCCTGAAATTGGGAGGGAAATGTACTCTGGAGACAGCTGCACTCTCGTCCCGTGTTGGTAGGAGATCACACATTTCACATTTAATTGGGTGTATCTCAAAAGTCTCAGGTGGCTTCCTCTCCTTGTCTCCTTTCCTTCATCTTGACTGATCTGAAGACGCAGGGGAGGATGCCTTCCAGGGAACTGCTTTCGCCTGTCAATTTTTTTTAATGTCCTGTGCAAATGACCTAAAGAAGACACCTAAAGGGAGCTACTTTAAACTATTGAGATGCACCCTTTTTTCCCTTCTCGAGACGTTTCCTCTCTTCTGTATCCATCCCTTTGTCACAGAGCTAGCCTGATGTAGGTGATAGGCAAACCCAAAACCCACAACCTCAATAACCATGTAAACCAACATGAATAATATCCGTGTAATTTGAGAAGAGGAGGTCATTTATGATTTTCCATCTGTTAGGGTTTTTTGTAAGAAAGCTGATTTTGGGGGGGGGGGGGGGGGGGTTTCACACAAGGATAAATTCTGGGCAGACTGTTTGTAATTATGCAAGAATAATATGCCACTTGGAGCCCCATAGGGCAGGGCAAGTATCCAAAATGCTTCTCACACATGCACACAAACATACAGACTGGAATCTGGAGTGGAGCCAGCATGTCACATAGCTGCCATTGCGACGACAAGCCCATTCAGCCCTGTCGACGTTATTAGAGGTGGCAGACAGGCAGTGGTCACTAGTCCCCCTTCAGCACTATCTTCCCCTGGCATGGATGTCTGTCAGAAGCTCGGGGATACAGGTAAAGCATTAAACAGCAGGGAAACACATTGCCTAAATCACAAAAGTCTTATTCCTGGGTAGCTATGAGGGAATATTTTCTGATATAGGCCTAGTCTTACATAATTTATGTCATACAATCTTCCTTGCAAGCAGTTGCTGTACACAGTGCTAACCTTTTTAAATACATTTTCTAAAACGCCGGCAAAAATAGTAAACATTCCATAAGAGCATTTAATTCTATCCTATTACAGGGTAATTACATACATTATAATGTATTACCCAGATATTTACTCTGGTATAGGGTTTTTGCAATATTAAGTGTGACCCGCAGACCCACACATAACACAGGAATCAACAACTCACAGCGGTCGATATGGCAGTACATCTTTAACAGCATGTGTTGCTTTCCTGTCTCTCTTTAGAAAACGCTTTCCCTGGGGCCCGACCACGGTAGTTACTGATTATGTTATCGGTGGCATGTCAATGAGGAGATGGATGACAACATTGGAAATGTGTACTTATACTCGTCCTTACACAAGCTATTTGCTGTTGTTGTACAGTTCTAAAAGCTCTACTGTTGTGGGAAAGAATGTGACGGCACCATTTGAACTAGATATGCGAGGTGAGGCAACTTGTGGTGTATGAGGAGAGAGAGAAGCGACTGGGTACAGTGTTATTGTTGCTAATAGTGATGGATTGGTGAAAGCCAGAGCATTCCCGAAGAGCATCTGTCATTCAGGGCTCAACCTGTCATGCTGGTATGTTCGTTGTCGATGTGAAACCTATGTATTTTAAATGTTCTGTGTGTTGTTGTTGCATTCCAAGTGAAGGCCCCCTCTTGCTCTTGACCTTGTTATAGGGATTTATGTTTCATTTGTGCAAGACATTTTTTTTTGTTCTGGATACTCTTAGCGATGTTCCTTACATTTACAGTGAGAAGACTGTGAAAGTTTGCAGTTCTTTACACTAAGACGATTCAGGAATTGTCTGTGGTTTGGGAGTGACACAAGGGCGTACAGTTTATCAGTGCTGCAGCCTCTAGTTTCACCTAGAGGCTAGCCTTCGTAGTTCCAGCTCAACCATTCTACTGTAACCTAGAGCTAGCCTTAGTAGTTCCAGCACAACCATTCTACTGTAACCTAGAGCTAGCCTTTGTAGTTCCACTTCAACCATTCTACTGTAACCTAGAGCTAGCCTTAGTAGTTCCAGCACAACCATTCTACTGTAACCTAGAGCTAGCCTTAGTAGTTCCAGCTCAACCATTCTACTGTAACCTAGAGCTAGCCTTAGTAGTTCCAGCTCAACCATTCTACTGTAACCTAGAGCTCGCCTTAGTAGTTCCAGCTCAACCATTCTACTGTAACCTAGAGCTAGCCTTTGTAGTTCCAGCTCAACCATTCTAAGGTAACCTAGAGCTAGCCTTAGTAGTTCCAGCTCAACCATTCTACTGTAACTTAGAGCTAGCCTTAGTAGTTCCAGCTCAACCATTCTACTGTAACCTAGAGCTAGCCTTAGTAGTTCCAGCTCAACCATTCTACTGTCACCCAGAGCTAGCCTTAGTAGTTCCAGCCCAACCATTCTACTGTAACCTAGAGCTAGCCTTAGTAGTTCCAGCTCAACCATTCTACTGTAACCTAGAGCTACCCTTAGTAGTTCCAGCTCAACCATTCTACTGTAACCTAGAGCTAGCCTTAGTAGTTCCAGCTCAACCATTCTACTGTAACCTAGAGCTAGCCTTAGTAGTTCCAGCTCAACCATTCTACTGTAACCTAGAGCTAGCCTTAGTAGTTCCAGCTCAACCATTCTACTGTAACCTAGAGCCAGCCTTACTAGTTCCAGCTCAACCATTCTACTGTCACCTAGAGCTAGCCTTAGTAGTTCCAGCCCAACCATTCTACTGTAACCTAGAGCTAGCCTTAGTAGTTCCAGCTCAACCATTCTACTGTAACCTAGAGCTACCCTTAGTAGTTCCAGCTCAACCATTCTACTGTAACCTAGAGCTAGCCTTAGTAGTTCCAGCTCAACCATTCTACTGTAACCTAGAGCTAGCCTTAGTAGTTCCAGCTCAACCATTCTACTGTAACCTAGAGCTAGCCTTAGTAGTTCCAGCACAACCATTCTACTGTAACCTAGAGCTAGCCTTAGTAGTTCCAGCTCAACCATTCTACTGTAACCTAGAGCTAGCCTTAGTAGTTCCAGCTCAACCATTCTACTGTAACCTAGAGCTCGCCTTAGTAGTTCCAGCTCAACCATTCTACTGTAACCTAGAGCTAGCCTTTGTAGTTCCAGCTCAACCATTCTAAGGTAACCTAGAGCTAGCCTTAGTAGTTCCAGCTCAACCATTCTACTGTAACCTAGAGCTAGCCTTAGTAGTTCCAGCTCAACCATTCTACTGTAACTTAGAGCTAGCCTTAGTAGTTCCAGCTCAACCATTCTACTGTAACCTAGAGCTAGCCTTAGTAGTTCCAGCTCAACCATTCTACTGTCACCCAGAGCTAGCCTTAGTAGTTCCAGCCCAACCATTCTACTGTAACCTAGAGCTAGCCTTAGTAGTTCCAGCTCAACCATTCTACTGTAACCTAGAGCTAGCCTTAGTAGTTCCAGCTCAACCATTCTACTGTAACCTAGAGCTAGCCTTAGTAGTTCCAGCTCAACCATTCTACTGTAACCTAGAGCCAGCCTTACTAGTTCCAGCTCAACCATTCTACTGTCACCTAGAGCTAGCCTTAGTAGTTCCAGCCCAACCATTCTACTGTAACCTAGAGCTAGCCTTAGTAGTTCCAGCTCAACCATTCTACTGTAACCTAGAGCTACCCTTAGTAGTTCCAGCTCAACCATTCTACTGTAACCTAGAGCTAGCCTTAGTAGTTCCAGCTCAACCATTCTACTGTAACCTAGAGCTAGCCTTAGTAGTTCCAGCTCAACCATTCTACTGTAACCTAGAGCTAGCCTTAGTAGTTCCAGCTCAACCATTCTACTGTAACCTAGAGCTAGCCTTAGTAGTTCCAGCTCAACCATTCTACTGTAACCTAGAGCTAGCCTTAGTAGTTCCAGCACAACCATTCTACTGTAACCTAGAGCTAGCCTTAGTAGTTCCAGCTCAACCATTCTACTGTAACCTAGAGCTAGCCTTAGTAGTTCCAGCTCAACCATTCTACTGTAACCTAGAGCTCGCCTTAGTAGTTCCAGCTCAACCATTCTACTGTAACCTAGAGCTAGCCTTTGTAGTTCCAGCTCAACCATTCTAAGGTAACCTAGAGCTAGCCTTAGTAGTTCCAGCTCAACCATTCTACTGTAACCTAGAGCTAGCCTTAGTAGTTCCAGCTCAACCATTCTACTGTAACTTAGAGCTAGCCTTAGTAGTTCCAGCTCAACCATTCTACTGTAACCTAGAGCTAGCCTTAGTAGTTCCAGCTCAACCATTCTACTGTCACCCAGAGCTAGCCTTAGTAGTTCCAGCCCAACCATTCTACTGTAACCTAGAGCTAGCCTTAGTAGTTCCAGCTCAACCATTCTACTGTAACCTAGAGCTAGCCTTAGTAGTTCCAGCTCAACCATTCTACTGTAACCTAGAGCTAGCCTTAGTAGTTCCAGCTCAACCATTCTACTGTAACCTAGAGCCAGCCTTACTAGTTCCAGCTCAACCATTCTACTGTCACCTAGAGCTAGCCTTAGTAGTTCCAGCCCAACCATTCTACTGTAACCTAGAGCTAGCCTTAGTAGTTCCAGCTCAACCATTCTACTGTAACCTAGAGCTACCCTTAGTAGTTCCAGCTCAACCATTCTACTGTAACCTAGAGCTAGCCTTAGTAGTTCCAGCTCAACCATTCTACTGTAACCTAGAGCTAGCCTTAGTAGTTCCAGCTCAACCATTCTACTGTAACCTAGAGCTAGCCTTAGTAGTTCCAGCTCAACCATTCTACTGTAACCTAGAGCTAGCCTTACTAGTTCCAGCTCAACCATTCTACTGTAACCTAGAGCTAGCCTTAGTAGTTCCAGCTCAACCATTCTACTGTAACCTAGAGCTAGCCTTACTAGTTCCAGCTCAACCATTCTACTGTAACCTAGAGCTAGCCTTAGTAGTTCCAGCTCAACCATTCTACTGTAACCTAGAGCTAGCCTTAGTAGTTCCAGCTCAACCATTCTACTGTAACCTAGAGCTAGCCTTAGTAGTTCCAGCTCAACCATTCTACTGTAACCTAGAGCTAGCCTTAGTAGTTCCAGCTCAACCATTCTACTGTAACCTAGAGCTAGCCTGTACTTTGACGCAGCAACAAGAGGCAACGCAAACACTAGCTTGACGCTTTACAGCGAGACGCGAGTGAGTCCATGTGAGCGCATCATTAGGTGTAGTGTCACGATACCAGAATTTGGACTTCGATACCAGGTGTACTGTCAAGATACTCGATACCATCGCGGTACTTGATACCACAACGAGACCATGGCAACAAACAAAAAAGGCGTATTAGCCAAGGTCCAGAATGATCAATATCATTACATTTGACATGTTTGATTTTTGAATGTTGTGCATTAATGAATCAATTATACAATCAAATAATAAATTTGACTTTTGTAACAATAAAAATAAAAAAGTATTTAACTACATAACCACATAATTGTACTTTATTTATTTCTCTAATAAATACATCTATTTATTTATCTTTATTTATAAATCTCTAGTCTATTGATAAACTGGGTAAATCAAGATGTAGCCTAGGTCTATTCACACAAAACAGTTGAATGCATATTCAATAGGAGTGTGCATGCATTTGGTTACTTATTTTATTGTACTGATCAACAACATTTGCATAGAAGAAGCAATCTCTTCTTTTATAAAAGTGTGTGCTGTTTCTTTAAGACCCATGACATAATTTACACACAGTCAGTTCAAGGATCTAGTGGACATGATCTCGATTGGGAGAGACATGAGACAGAGGACAAAAAGTGAATTAATAACGTTTTTGGTGACAATCAGCTTTCAAATCAGCAATATTTTACGTTATGGTTTGCATATTATCACAAACAAGGTACTAGGTTAGTGAATTGATGTTAGCTTTAGCAGTAAGCTAACAAGGAAAGTTAGCCTACTAAGATGGAAGCTACATGTATCTTCTTGCAATGTAAATTCTTCTAGCCTGTCATGGACATTTTGTTTTGCGAACAGTAATTAACAGTTTCAACTTTTCTACATGCCGTGTTGCATTATTCAAGTATGTTAACTTCAAGAGTGGGGACTGCAGTGGAGGTTGCTGAGGGGAGGACGGCTCATAATAATGGCTGGAACGGGGCGAATGGAATGGCATCAAACTCATGGAAACCATGTGTTTGTTGTTGATACCTTTCCACATATTCTGCTCCAGCCATTACCAATGAAGGTGCCACCAACCTCCTGTGGTGGGGAGCTAACATGATGCAGCCCAGACTCCCAGTGCAGGCTAAAAGTGGAGCAGGCACGGTGCTCACGTGTAATAAGGGGACATCAGCTGTGCTGATAGACAGACTCCTCAATCAGTAGACGATGTGAGACACATTTGACAGAAGTACCGAAAGTTTTTTTGTTTTTTTTACCTAGTACCGAACCGTTTTTCATGTACTAGTATCGAAAAAGCTTTGGTATACCACGTAACATGAATTAGGTGAGGTCGCGACACACATTGAGGCTAAGGCTGTCTGTGGATCAAGCCACACAACAGATCTTTTGTTTGGAGTGTTTGTTTCCGAGTTCCCTCGCATGTTTATGCTGCTGCTAGGGTTTTTGAAAGCTGCTGCGAGGGTTTTTAAAAAGCTGGCGCCCATAGAGTAGCTGAGATGTACAGTCATAGGGAGATCTTACTAACATAACAATATTAGGGTTTGAAATACTGCACATGTCGATGAAAAGACCAGCCTCGAACCAAGTTTGAGCTGTTTTGAAAAGAGCTGTCATAGTCGTACACATTTCCATAAAACATAAAACATTTTGGGGAATTGCCTCAGGAAATGTGTTAGAAGAAGGTTTGATTTAGGACGATTGGCTCCAGTTTTGCCTAGATGTCCAAAATGTGATGTGCCATGGCATTGGCCTATATTGTATGTGTCCTGCTTGTTGTTAAAGGTACAGCTAGCCTTTAACTATAACTGCTTCTCATTTAGGAAATTCAACTCACGTAGGTGAATAATAAACATATCTGGGTAGGTAGAATTACACCAGGCTAGGGCCTCCCGAGTGGCGCAGCGGTCTAAGGCACTGCATCGCAGCGCTAGAGGCGTCACTACAAATCCGGGTTCAAGCCCAGGCTGTGTTGCAGCCAGCCGCGACCGATAGACGCATGAGGCAACGCACAATTGGCCCAGCGTCGTCTGGGATAGGGAAGGGTTTGGCCGGCCAGGATGTCCTTGTCCCATTTCGGTCTAGTGACTCCTGTGGTGGGCTGGGCGCTGACACGGTCACCAGATGGACGGTGTTTCCTCTGACACATTGGTGCAGCTGGCTTCTGGGTTAAGTGAGCAGTGTGTCAAGAAGCAGAGCAGCTTGGAAGGTTTGTGTTTCAGAGGAGACATGGCACTCTACCTTTGCCTCTTATGAGTCTGTACTGGAGTTGCAGTGATGGGACAAGACTATAACTACCTATTGGGGAGAAAAGGGTGTGTGTGTGTATATACAGTATATATCCAGAATTATACCAGGCTAAATTTATCTCCACTTTCAAATATTATTCAAATATGGTCAGTTGAGTCTCCACAAGTCATATAAAAATGACACATGACCATTTCCATCTTAGGACACACCTAAGGAATTCATTGGAAATAAAAGTGTCCTCACACAAAATCCACAGTCTTGTGGGGTGGTGACGTAAGCACCAGTGGTTAAGTTCCTGTGGATTTTTTTTCTTGTACACTTGGACCTTTGCCCACCCCAAGCCCCAAAAATGCTATCTAGCTAGCTCCCCCTGGCTATTACTAAGCCAATGTCCCTACTAATTCTACTCCATAGGCCTGCTGCTTATCCCCTCCCACCCTGCCTTAAGCTCCATAAGGAGTGGAAAACAAGGAAGCAAAGTTGTGTGAAAGCCATTTTTTGGGCTACAGTAAACATTGGCATTTTTGTGAAAGAAATGTCCTCTGCCTCTCAAAGGCAGCTACGCTAATTTTCACACTCTAAATAGACCCACCACAGAGTCATCTGTAGCATGATGCTAGCCGCAAATTAGCATCCTATGGAACAGGATCCTGCTTGCCCCTTTTAATACAAATGTAGGATATTAATTTGATCACATTGTTGCAGGAAAACTTGTAGTGTATTCAAGGTTTTAAAAGGTTTCTGAAAAAAGGCTTCTGAAGTAGATTTTCTTTTACGAAAAATGTAATAACCCCTACAAAAATGTCCATATATTATAATCCACATAATAATTCACATTTGCTCTTGCTGCAGAATTATTTTCCTGTTGTAGCATATTGGCTCAAATTAAGATCCTTTGTCTGTAAGTCTATAAATGGTGTCAAATAAAGTTTCACATAGCAACCACTGTCTTTTTGTGAAATACTCATCACACTCATATTTCACTAGATTTTATAAGACCATAAGGAAGACTAAATGGGGTGTGATCTAAAGGCAACAGCAGTGGCAGCTCCTTTGGTTACAGTCAACACAGAATAGGGCTCATTGACAATGTCATTATCACTATAAGTTCCTGTATAGTTTTGACTGCGCCATTTTGGATTAGTTTCACCTCTGACCCCTGTCTATCAAGGACTGAAAATTACATGCCAAGTATAGGCTCATATATTGTGTTTCCTAAAGATTAGCCAGCAGCCTCCCACCCTGCATCCTCCTGCTAGCTTGCCTCTGAAGCTAAGCAGGGTTGGTCCTGGATTGGAGACCAGATGCTGTGGAAAGTGGTATTGGAGGGCCAGTAGGAGGCACTCTTTCCTCTGGTAAAAAAAGAAAGAAATAAAAGCATCCCAGGGCAGTGATTGGGGACATTGCCCTGTGTAGACTGCAGTCTTTTGGATGGGAAGTTAAATGGGGGACCTGACTCTCTGTTGTCACTAAAAATCCCATGGCACTTATCGTAAGGATGTTAACCCTGGTGTCCGGTCTGAATTCCCAATCTGACCATCATGGCCGCCTAATCATTCCCAGCTTCCAATTGGCTCATTCCTCTCCCCTGTAAATATTCTCCAGGTTGTTGCTGTAAATGAGATTGTGTTCTCATAAGATATTATATTTTAATGTAACCTTTATTTAACTAGGCAAGTCAGTTAAGAACAAATTCTTATTTACAATGACGGCCTACCCCGGCCAATTGTGCGCCGCTCTATGGGACTCCCAATCATGGCCGGATGTGACGCAGCCTGGATTCGAACCAAGGACTGTAGTGACACCTCTTTCACTGAGATGCTGCGCCATTCGGGAGCCAGAAGCTCTGGAATATCCGTTTAGACCCCAGTCCTACCTACCTACAAGTTGTGGAACATGTGCTCTTTAAGTATTTGTCCAGTAGGTTTCTTCAAGGAGAAAGCCCACACTTCTATATCAAAGATAATTAAAACAAAAACAATACAGTAAATAATGCAGTAATTTCCCCCAAAACACTACAATAAATACTACAATCTGCAATCCCCCTACAGTAAATATTGCAGTATATTACAGTCTGCAACAACACTGCAGTAAATACTATAGTATTTATATTATAGTATACTGTAGTATTTCTTCATGTGGACATTCTACTGAAATTCTACCAAATGTGTGATCTTCATCAATGAATGCATTACATAGAGGGAAGCCATTTTATCTCCATGTTCTCACTTAGCCAGTCAAGCCTCTGCAACAGAGTAACCATTGTTCTATACTCATACACTATGAGACGAGTGTAGAGATAAGAGAGTGACTGCAGTACTGGACTGGCATTGTGTTATGTGTATGTAGCTAGTCCATTGTGAAATAGACACTTATTGCTTATTGGAAATGTTTTCATGTGCAGTACATGATTTTGTATACAGTACATTTCAATCACAGATGAAGACAGTAGGTTACTTAAGACAGAAATGATAGCAGGGAGTTGGTCAGGATGTGTAGGTGTATAACGCAAACGTCTAACATGTGTGTTCGAATCTCATCACGGATAACTTTAGTTTTTTCTATACTTTACTTACTACTTTTTATCTACTTTGCAACTACTTAGCATGTTAGCTAACCCTTCCCTTAACCCTAACCTTAACCCTTTAACCTAACTTCTAAACCTAACCCTTTAACTACTTAACTAGCATGTTGACTAACCCTAACCCCTAGCCTAGCTAACTTTAGCAACCTAGCTAGCCTAGCTAATGTTAGCCACATCAAATTGGAATTCGTGTAATGTACACGAATGCGTTATGAAGAAAGAAAATTGTATAATACACACAAAATGCGTTGTGATGAAAATCGTTTAATGCACATAGAAAAGTGGACTTTATCGTGTGCCTGTCACAAATTTCGAATGAGTAATTTGTGTCTATTTCACAATAAGCTTTGATGGTGTGTTGAGCTAGTCTGCATCAGTAAGTGGTTTAATGTAGCCTACTTCTACTCCAACACGTGGGCTACAGTGATGAGTGAAGTCTCACAAGCCATGAATGTGCGCTTTATGTACTGAACCAGACTATGGCTGTGTCCCAATCCAAAGGCAGTATCCTTGTCGATTGGGACACACACACAGCCTAATGGCTCCAATTGTGGGTCACCGAGCTTAGTTATCATGACTCAGCAAGTTAGAGATTTTTTTTTAACCATAAGTCACTATTAAATGTTGTTCGAAAAGCATTAGTGTGCCGTGGGGTAAGCCGTGGGTGGGAATGGAGTTCCTATAAGGAAAATACACAATAGGAACTCCGTCAGGTAGCCTAGCGGTTAAGAGTGTTGGGTGAGTAACCGAAAAGTCACTGGTTTGAATCCCCAAGCTGACTAGGTGAAAATCTATCAATGTACCCTTGAGCAAGGCACTTTACTCTAATTGCTCTGGATAAGAGTGTCTGCTAAATGATATGTAACCATTTAAAAAATATATATTTGGTGATCCAACAGTGGGGAGTTCCTTTATGTAATGTGGTCCTGTGTGTAGCTGGTGTAGAGAGTCAGGCGCAGGACAGCAGAAATTAGTAATCAACGTACTTTACTCAAAAATACACCGCAAATATACGCGCACACAAATAACTGACCGAATTACAAAGAACAATCACTCACAAACGAACATGGGGAACAGAGGGTTAAATAATAAACAGGTCATTGGGTGAGTGAAACCAGGTGTGTAATACTAAGACAAAACAAATGGAAAATGAAAAGTGGATCGCCGGTGACATCGACCGCTGAACGCCGTCCGAACAAGCAGAGGGACCGACTTCGTGCGGAAGTTATTCTAGTTATTCTACTATTGCTGAGTATCGTCCTTAATATGTCTGTTACGTTCCCCAGTTTCTGTGTTGTAGTTTGTATTTGAGTGTGTGTGTTTCAGGAGATGGCTTCCTGAAATTCTCCCCAAGCAGCTGATTGGTCGACTCCATGGCTAATTGGAGCTGACCCCGCCACCTCGTCAAGACGCAGCTGTCTCTAATTACCAATGCCATCTGAAGCTATAAAAGCCAGTGTTCTGATTTTCAGAGAGAGAGAGAGAGATCATAGGCAGGCAGAGATCATTGCAGGCTGAGGAGATTGCAGGCTGAGGAGATTGCAGGCTGAGGAGATTGCAGGCTGAGGAGATTGCAGGCTGAGGAGATTGCAGGCTGAGGAGATTGCAGGCTGAGGAGATTGCAGGCTGAGGAGATTGCAGGCTGAGGAGATTGCAGGCTGAGGAGATTGCTGGAGAGATTGAATGTGATATAGATCATTGCTGAGAGAGGAGGTTGATGGCTGAGGGTTATAGCATGTTGGTTGTTGGTATGTACTGTATTAGTTGTTGCTGGGAGCAGTTGGTATGTTCTGTGTGAGATTGTTGCTCAGATAGAGCTTATTTGATGTCCTTTGTTTCTTAGTTTGTTTGATATTCTGTTTCATTTGTTCCCAGGGGGGAAGGGAAAGGCACCTAGGGAGTGCTTAGGCAAGAGTCCCGCGGGCATACATATACCCGTAGTATATTCACTGTCTAGGCACACTAGGTAAGACCTGGGCGGACCACCCCCTGTATTTTTGTTAGTGCACCAGGTGGTGCTAAATTAGGTGGGTAGGCAGGTTAGATAGGAGGAGGGGGGGGGGGGGCTTTGACATTTACTTTCTTTGCTTTGGTTCCGTCCAGCCCCTTTTCCCCATATTACCGTGTAAAGGAATAAAATCTAAGTAAAAGGTCAATTCTGCTTTTTGTCGTCCTTTCTCACACCTACAGTCCCATACCTCTTTCACTTCACGGGGAGTTGAGTTGTAGCAGGGTGTTGCGTTCCCTCTTCATAGAGGCGTGTGTAACAATGTCCCTCAAGTCATGTGCTGTACTGTATGTCACCATTCTGTTGACAAAGAGGGAAAGGAGTAGAATTGGCCTTCACAGTTAAATGCTGATGTAGCAGAACAGATCGCACACAACACCCTCCTTCTATTCAGTTGGGAGTGCTTCTCGTCTCTCTCTCTTTTTCTTTCTCTCTTTCTTTACTTCAGCCCTTCGCTTACACTTCAGCTACGTTACAGGTGTCGCGTTGCGTGGCCATCAGCATCGTGTCAATTTGACGTTCTACCAATTTTGACGATTCTTGAGCTTGGACGCTGCCATTGGACTCAGGCAGAATATCAGCTTTCATTGATATCAAAGGAATCACTCCCTCAATGGCTGATGGCTGTAGTGTAGCGGGGTGGCTACTCTGCCATAGATTTATTTGATCATTTAAAGCACAATACAAACAGACATGTGGATAATGCGTTTAAATTAATCGAGGATGACACAAAAAAGGTTGAAAACATATTTTCATTGAGGTCCTCTTCAATAAATGCCAAAAAACAATTACAAACGTAACAGACTGAGCCTTCTAGGCATACTTGAGTTACATATATAATAATAGTTCATTATTTTCCCCAAAAATACTTGTATAGAGCTTTTCAAATAATCTCAAAAGCGCATTAAAGGTAAAACAACAAACAAAACATTTAAATGACGAAGATTGAAAGCCTCAGTTGACTTGGGATGAAGTTGAGGCAGTTTGAGTTGAAAAGGCAGTGGAGGTTCAGTGGAGGAGGCATCGATGGGACAGCCAAGGAGAAACAAAGACAGTCTGAAGAAACAGGATCGGCGCTATTCAACAGCACACCACACCTGCTTCTCTGAATGGTCAGTCACTCCATTGGAGCTGCTTCTCAGGTACTGGTCCTCCATTACCAGGAATTGCTCTCTCTCTCTCTCTCTCTCTCTCTCTCTCTCTCTCTCTCTCTCTCTCTCTCTCTCTCGCGCTCTCTCTCTCGGTGCATCCGTCCTCAGTCAGTCACATCACCTGAAGTGTGGGATTGGGATCATGTTCTTCGGGCTAGGAGTTCTGGGCTGGAATTACTTGAATCAATTGTCTTATTCATCGAGCTATGTGAAAGCTCCATAGGCTCCACTCAGCAATCAGCCCGTGGTGATCTGTACTTCCTGTTCACATGCAATTGCATTCATTATTTGATTGACTGAATCGCAATTTGGACTTTGACTCATGCGACTCATGCGAACCACCTGTAGAACATTATGTGCCCGGTATGGACTGTATGTTCAGTGTGCCAGTAAATGTAATTCTCCGCTTTAAAAGATTCCTGTTGGTGCGGGTGTCCCTCCTTCGCGCTAAGCTAGCGTGCATTTGGTTTGTTTATTTCTGCTTGGAGATAAAGGTATCTTATATTAAATGTGGTGACATTTTCCCTGACATCAGTTTTGTTGGTATGCAATGAACAGACAAAGTACAGCGGTCTTCAAAATTCACGCCGACGCCACTCCATGGGAATTGCTCTCTCTGAACCCTCAAAGCTTTACAGTATATCATTGTTGAACAATAAAGACTTGTTAAAACTCAAAACTCTCTCCCTCCCCTCCAGTCTCCACATGCATCACCACCTGTAAGAAGCCGGCGCCCCCGCCCGTGCCGCCCCGCACCACCTCCAAGCCCTACATCTCTGTGACGGTGCAGAGCAGCACTGAGTCGGCCCAGGACACCTACCTGGATCACCAGTCTGAGCGCGACCGCCGCAGCGAAACCATCACCAGCCAGTCTAGCCAGGCACACAGCAATTCCTCCGACAGCCTCGACAGCACGCGCGCCAACAGCCTGGCTCGGGGTGTCCCTCGGCCTATCCCCATGCCCGTCGCCACCCACCGGGAACCCCTCACCGCCACCGTCCACCACGCCACCACCGGGACTGAGACCAATGATTCCCAGCATGAACCGCTGAGGACAGGCGCCAACAGAGGGAGCCTGACAGCAGAGGAGCCACGAGCGGACTTCGTGCCCCGGAGAAAGCTCTCCTCCATAGGGATACAGGTTGGAGCGCGTCGTTACAGTTTAGTCAATGACGATATGGTATAGTCAGTGACATTACGGTAATATAAGTGACGTTACGGTACTGTCTGTGACATTATGGTATTGTCAGTGGTGTTACTGTATAGTCAGTTGTGTTACAGTGGAGTCATTAACGTTTCATTAGATTCAGTAGTATCACAGTATGTTTCTTAGTGTTTGAGGTAAAAATCTAGAGTAAGTGTGTCTGTGGTACAAGTTTGGCAGTATGGCTTAGGTCCAGCACTGGACTGGCGTGCAACCATTGGGCTGATGGAGGCTATTTAACCTAACCATTGATCATTTTTAAGAATAACCAAACAGTGAACTGCGCTAATTAAACATTTATTTTTCTTATGCTTACAGCTCATATGGGGCATGCTGAATTTGAATTTTGAAAAAGTGCCATCTGGAAAATGAAAAACTCAAGAGTTCTCCCCATCCTTGCCTGAGGCAAACATTATGCTTTCACTTAATTATTTAATATAGATTTTTTTTCAGACTGTCTCTAGAATGAGGCAGCTGGGGGTTTTTTTGCGCGATGCAAATGGTCAGATCTCACAATGCCTGCAGAAGTGTTTACTGTCTCTGGAACCACATAAAAATGATATATTGTAGCAATCTTCTGAGGCGCGCAGATCGCCTGCAAAAAAGATGACCTGGAGCACCACAAATTTTCTACCGGAATTAACCTTTTCCAGGTGACAAATACTTTGTATTGAAGACTGTTTTTTGATTGGTTGTTAGGTTGACTGCATTCAGGAGGAAGTCCAGCGAGAGGAGACACCGCCATTGGCCAGATTCCAGTCAATCGGAATCCAGGCGGACGACGGCTGGTAAGTGCACTTCCTGTCCCGTTTGTGACTCCCGTTAATTTTTCCTCCACACAATAAAATGTTGCCTAAATATATTCATTTCTGAGGGGCCATTTTGATGTAGACACTGAGAAAATATACATAATGTGAGAAAAGAGTAACACACCTGCTATGTTGCCAAGAGCACACAATATTTACATAAGCTATTTTGCAATGACGCATGCGACATTTGAAAGTCATTCTGTAGTTCTGTAGCGTAGTACTTGTCATGTAGTTTACAAAGCTTCGCAATATTTTGAATGCCAGGAAGTCTTTGCATGCCACACTCGGCTTCACTCCCCTTTGTTCCTTCTCTTTGACCTCCCTCCTAGTTTTCATGCTGTTTTGCAAATACCAGTTGGTTGTCAGAATTATCTCACTATTTGAATACATCTGAATGTGGCCTTTTTCAGTTGATATCTTAGACAGAGCCAAGACAAAGAGCTTCCATACCGGAATGTCCACCGATAACATACTCATTTTCAAAACACCACCTCCGAGTCCTATTTCTAATTAAAACATCAATGCTATTTATTGGCACCCCATACCAACAATTAAAGTATGTATTTTACCTCCCTCCCCCATCTATTATTATTATTATTATCCTATTCTTAACCATGGATATTCAGTCTGCCAAGAATCCATAGTATTTCCACAGATGAACGTCTATTCCCCTGTTTGGTGTTTCCTGTTCTATCACTTCAATCGGAAGGTAGCATTGTAGCCAAGGTCAGACAAAAGTCAGGGTTTGCGCTAACAGACCATTCCCCAGCCAAGCCCTTTACCCGTACACGTGATGAGTCATAGAGATAGATAGAGATCGAACTTGCCACAAAAGACTTGCGATGGCATGTGCACTGCAATGGAGGGCTTTCACCATTTTAACGTTGTCAACTGTGTGGTATGGCACCAGCCCTCCATGCGGCCCGTCTCCGCCTGCAGCAGCTTGAGGAACCAGTGGCCGTCCCGCCGGCAGGCAGGGCCTGGAGGGGGCACCGCATTAGGGTTCCCGCTACCGCTATTTCCTCTCTGTCCATCTCTATGGTTTAGGCTATATTCTGTGTCTCCTGTCTACTGCCTCCAAGCTGAGTGCACCACCGCATCATGTCGACAAGGCAACGCTACACTGTGATCGATATCCATCTTCTGTTTTTATACCTGTATTGATCAGTAGAGGATGTAGTGCCTGCTGTTGAGAACATTCCTTGGTTTGTTTTGTAGCGGGAAAAGGCTAGGTCGTATTTTTGTCCTCTAGTCTTTGTTATGGATGGTTGGCTCAGTTACAGAAGAAGTTGGGATTGGTTTGACTTTGGTTGGCTTTTGATTGCAGGTTGGTGTTAGGTTGCAGGTTTACTTCTACTTATCCATTGTTTTGACAGAATAACATTATTAGAGATGCAATGTCTGTTTTGCCATCGATATTGATGGAGCATTGACCACTTTCTATTTTCTCACTGTTTTGTGTGTTTTGTTCAGGCTCAGTCGCTCCAGTAGCATGGCCTCCAAGCAGGAGACAGACTCTGACACACAGGACCTTCCCATCAACTCGCACGCCAACTCCCACGCCAAGCCCGCCGCCGAGAAGAAGAGCATGGTCAACAGCGCCTGCCAATCCATGGTCTCGCCCCCGTGCAGCGGCCAGGTCAGCAAGGGCAACGGATCAAATCCCACCGTTGACACCAGTACGTCGCCACCTCCCCTTCGGCAGATCCTCAACCTCTCCACCACACGGTCCGACTCCTCCGACTCCTTCTCCGAGAGCATGGACCCAGCCCTGGACCCCTCATCCCTGCCCCCTCCAGACCCCTGGCTGGAGAGCGGGAACGGAAATAGCGGTAGCGGGAACCCTAATGCGGTGCCCCCTCCAGGCCCTGCCTGCCGGCGGGACGGCCACTGGTTCCTCAAGCTGCTGCAGGCGGAGACGGGCCGCATGGAGGGCTGGTGCCAGCAGATGGAGCAAGAGACCAAAGACAACCAGCTCTCAGAGGAGGGTAAGACAACTAATCGTTCTATTCTTGCAGGACATATACAAACAATTGCCTACCCTAGTTACAACTATCATTGACCGCTTTCGTTTGAAAATGTTTGCTCCTCTGCAGACATAATGATCATGAACCTATCAGAAAGTAGGTCATACCCTGACAACAGACTATGCTCCGGGACAAACCTCTCCGTAACTCAACTCTATGCAAAGTTTTTCTGAGATGACATAATGTAGCCTATTCTTTTGGAAAGAGCCCCCACTAACATCCACATCATGCGGATGGACTGATCTACAAAGTGGTTTGACCTGAACTGACCTGATCCGAAGGTTCAAAGCCTGGAAGTAGAGTTCAACCACAGGATTCACACACAAACACACACACACACCCTGCAGTGGATGAGGCGGTAATACCTGGGGTTAACACACAGACAGACCTGTTATCCCAGAATTACACTAATCTACTCTGGACCCGGATTACAGACCCAGATAATATTAACGCCTCAACATCAGGCTGACACAGCACACAAGAGAGAGTAGGCCTGACACACACACACACACACACACACACACACACACACATACACACACACACACACACAGTGCACAGTCCTGACACAACATCTCAGTCAAGCACACACGCTATATCAGAAGATCTTGACCAAACCAAGAACAAGCCACGGTCACGCATGTGTGTATCTGCGCGTGCACAGTGTATGCGTGCTCAAATGTGCATTTCTCTCACTGTTGGCAAGATCGAGTCGACATCGAATCGGATTACTGCAGGACCATAGAAATACCTGGTTCCGCTGGTCCCTATTCTCAATGCCATAACCGTATCATCCAGTGGTCAGATTTCACCAATGCAGATGTTTGTTCTACTTATGATGCAGCAGCAAAACCATGTCATAAAGACTGGATGAAGAAGACTCGAGTATCAACAGATGCGAAGAGGGCTGCCTTTTTAAAAGAGGATAACACTGTCCGTTACATTGTGATCCTCTCGTGTTGCCCCCCTTATGGGGTCATTCTGACATGGTCATTTTGACATGGCCTTAACATCCATCTCTAGTCTAGACACCCAACATTAGCTTGGGTTCATTTTGGTAACGTTGTTGGCATGTTTTGCTGTTATAAGGGAATGTTCCGGTTAAAACAGGTTGTTCTCCCTCGCAAATCCTCTTGTTTCTCCCTGTGTGACAAATCCTTTTCACAGATTCCCTTGTGTGCTAGCTTTCGATGTAGTTGTACAGATAGGGGGACGTGTGTAGACAACCACATCTCTCTCAAGATGGTAGTGTTCTAAGTATTTACTCAGTGCATGGCAGAACACTGTCTTGTTGTTTTTGAGACAGTACGGAAATGGATGTACAGTAAGACCTGATACACATCAGTAGCTATGGGAAGAGTTTATTACCATTAGCCTAGTTTGGGGTTTCATTTCTGAGTGAAACAATAGACATTCAAGGCACTCCATTGATTGTAGTGTTGTATTCCAAATGCACAGCAAAGTGTGTGAGTCTTGTGTGTCTGGTCTGTCTGTACTGTCTGTGTGCCTGTCTGTCTTGTCTTGTCTCTCTGCCTGTGTGTCTGTCTGTCTGTTTGAGTCAATCAGTGTGTGTGTTTTTGTTATCTGCAGTGTTGGGGAAGGTCCGCAGTGCAGTGGGCAGTGCTCAGCTCCTCATGACCAAGAAATTTGAGCAGTTCAGAGGGCTGTGTGAACAAAACTTGGTGAGTATCACCTCTGCATAGTCCAACTCACCCATACACACATCACATAAACAGACAGAACAATATTACCCCATGACAACAACATCAAATTACTAGACCAAACAATGTTTGTTATGCCACCACAACAACATCACATAACCAGACAAAACAACACTACCCTACAAAAACATCACCAGACAAAACAACAACATCACCACACTCCCAGACAAAACAATACCATACTCTACACACACATCAAATAACCAGACATTACAAAAAAGCACAAAAAAAGAAAGAAATTCCACATCTGATCATACACACATCACATCATTAGGCAAACACATGCCACATGAAATGCGACTGAGAGATTAGCATTAGCTAAGTGACTAGCTGAATGCTAACAGGCAGTAAGGTCAATGGGAAATTAATTGATCGGGCTTTTCCCCGACCTGAGTGGTTAAGCTCCCTTAAAAAGTCGGACATGTCTCTCTGCATCCCATCATTCCACTGATCTCATGATCTCAGTACAGCGGACTCAGACTATGACAGACCCAATCAGTAGGATAAGACTGACATTCTGCAAACGACTGCATTTTGCTGGTTGCGTCCTCTTGTAGCCTATTCTCGGGGGAATTCAGTGTCATCATTGACTGAATGTTTTACGTTCTCTCAAATGAGAACTAGACGTGCAGTTATTCAGACAGAGGACCAAGAATCCATGGATGTTAACACCGTTTTTATGAATAATGATCATGTGGTCATAAAGTTCAGTGTGCGTATCATTGTAGAAAGGGGTACTGATTGTGTTCAATGAGTCGGTTGTAATGTGAGTCAGTTTTAATGCCACCATGTTGTTGAACTCGTGTTTTGCATTAATGGTTGTGTATTGAACCTTTGGGCTATGCTGTGCTTTGCTGATATAATTCTATCAAAAGGCATCTATGTTCAGAAGACATGGTCTGACATCCAATACAACTTCTATCCTACAAATAAACTCCAATTATTTTGTATTTATTGGACAATTACCTGTTGGGATTTTTCCCCCTATCATTACACAACATGTCCCTTTTAAAGGAGAAATGTTATTCAGAAACCTGATAATTTCTCTCAATACATACAATTTTCAGCTGGAAACAGTTAGTTCTACCATATTTTGTTGTGCTGTTTAAATCCCACAGAACGAGAATGGTCCCCCTATCTGACAATCCTGAAAGCACAACTAGCATGATTATGCCAGCGCGTCAAGCCAAAAGGCTCTGGATTGGGTTTGAAAACCAAGTCTAGTTGCACAGATGGCAGGAAACGCAAGCATTTTTATTTTTTTTACATTTTAGCAGACTCTCTTATCCAGAGTGACTTACAGTAGTGAGTGCATACATTTTTCATACCGGTCCCCTGTGGGAATTGAACCCACAACCGCCAGGCTCTACCAACTGAGCCACACAAGACCCAACCATAACCAGGGAGACCCAACCATAACAAAGAATAGTCTGGTAGCGCCTTAGTCACAGAACACGTGGGTCAGGTGGAGAAAACAAGTCGAAGTGTGACCGTCAAGCCGTCCGTCAGCTCTGACAGACTTAAGCTTGCAGGGCAAATCAGAGTGCCACCCAAGTCGCTATACAGTCAGTATACTGCTTATGTAAAGTGGTCATTCTACCTTGCGTTAAGGGACTTATTGTGCTTTTTATTTCATTTCACTTCTTATACTTTATCAAGCATATTTTTTCAAGGAAGACCTGCCCCAAGACAGCGGCGTAGGTTTTTACGGAGGCATATATCAAATGGCAATATAGTAGCACACTTGAGTGCAAGGACAAACAACATCTACACATTCCGACAGAATTATTTACACAAACTCGTTCCCGGGGTCCCCAAGGGGTGCATGTTTCGTTTTCTGCCCTAACACTACACAGCTGATTCAAATAATCAAAGCTTGGCAACGAGTTGATCATTTGAATCACCCGTGTAGCGCTAGGGCAAAAACCAAAACTTGCACCCCTTGGGGTCCCCAGGACCGAGTTTGGGAAACGCTGATCTATTCAGTGGGACAGAGGTCTTCACTGACGTTGTGTTGTAGGACAGCTCCCTCTAGTAACAAAAGTGGACAAAGCAAGACTCAATGAATTTCAAATCTCTTCTTTATCCCTCTCTTGTTTTCTCCCTCACCATTTCCCTCTCCCCCTCTAACATTTTCACAATTTCTCTCCCCCCCCCTCTCCCACCTACTCCCCCATTTCTCTTCTTTTTTTTCTCCCTCCCTCCAGAATGTGAACGCCAACCCGCGGCCCACAGCCCAGGACCTGGCGGGCTTCTGGGATCTGCTGCAGCTCTCCATCGAGGACATCAGCCTCAAATTCGACGAGCTCTACCAACTCAAGTCCAGCGACTGGCAGTCCCCTGCCGTGGCCCACTCGCCCCCCGAGCGGAAGGTACTTCCCACCCCTGCTGCCCAGTGCCCAGACTGGGGTAGGAAAGCCGCCGAAACTGGCCTCTCTCCTCCCTCCCCATCTCCCCTCTCTCTTCTCCCCCTCCCTGTGTGAGGGGAACATTTTAAAGGGGCTTCCCAGTCCAAAGTAAAGGGGGCTAGAGAGAAGCCACCTCCCTTTACACATGCATGGTGTTCAATCTCAAAGAGGGCAGTTTGTTTTGGACTGTTTCTGCGCTTTTAAGCCCCTCATTTGAGCATGCATGTCGCTCTAAAAGAAATGCTCTGGTCTGAAGTCGAACTTGCACGGCAATGGCAAAGGTTGCATCACGTCATGGAATGCGGCCTGGCTTTCGCTCTATCTTGGATGTGTGTGCGCGCGCGTGTGTAGGGAGCGGTTAGTTAGTTTGATGGCTGCTGGATTGACTGTAGTGGAAATAGTACGTTTTGGTGAGAGTATTTGGGTGGATGTGTGCTTCAACTGCTTTGAGTTTATGCTGCGTCGTTTCACTCCTTCTGCAGTGACATTGCATTACATTCAGTGTGATTCATCGAATGGGATACGCTTAATTTGAACTGTACGTCATAACAGCATCAATATGTGTTATGTCTTGTTAAGTTACATTAATATTGTGACACTTTTATGGCGTACGGCCAAATAGAGTGTGACCATCTAATGTCCTTGTCATATTATTCACACAGGTATTCGTTCAGTGTCTACTCTGACAGAGTGTCACCTTCAATCTCCTATATTCAACATATTTTATCTGTGTTGTCCATATAATTGGCTCTGTGTCAAGTTAGCCACCTTGTACATTTTATTGTAGAAAGCTTCACCGTAATCAAATGTCCCTGTCAAAGATCTACGTTAATCAAATGAAACTCACAATGCTCTTTTTTGCAACCTCTGCATTACCCTCCGTTGTTTCGTTGCTTTCAGAATAAAACCTTGTATCTCCAAAACTGAAACAAACTGAAACCATGTATGAACATACATTCACGAAAGCTATTAATCAGATGCTATTTTGAATACTTTTTCTTGGTCCTAAAGTCCTAAAATATTAAAAGTGGGGAGTTACTGCTTTTAATGGAGTTACAAGGTTTTCTTCCAACAGCAACAACGCCTTGCATCCTCTCACTCTCTCATCTCTCCCCCCTCCATCCCCCCCCCTCCCCCAACCCCTTCTCTCTCCTGTGTCTCTCTTTCCCATGTCTTTTCTGCCCCCTTGTGGTTGACTCCGTCCATTGTGGCCCACCACCACCAGGAGGACAAGAAAGAGCCCCCTCCTCCAGTGCCAAAGAAGCCCGGTAAGGGGAGGCCGGTGCTGGGCCGCGAGAAGAGCGCCGACTCCGCCTCGTCCACCTCTTCAGCGGAGAAGCAGCGGACGGAGGCCCGCAAGCGCCTACTGGCTGCCAAGAGGGCCGCCTCGGTCCGGCAGAACTCGGCCACGGAGAGCGCCGACAGCATCGAGATCTATGTCCCTGAGGCCCAGACTCGCCTCTAAGAGAGAGAAACTGGGATGGAGGAAGGGATGATGGCAGAGGGAGAGAGGGGGGGTTGGGGTCTTCTCACCACACACAGGGTAGTCTGGTCTTAGTGGCCGCCAGTCTACAATAGATGGAGTGAGAAACAAAGAGAGAGAGAGAACTTTTGGGCTGTAGACTATATGGGGAATGCTTGTCTCCTCTCACAAGGCTGCAATGGAAAAACCTAAACCACAGCCTTTGTTACTATTTTTAGAACTTTTTTGAGGTTATTTTATTAGGATCCCCATTAGCTCTTGCGAAAGCAGCAGCTACTCTTCCTGGGGTCCACACAAAACATGAAACACGTCATAATACAGAACATTAATAGACAAGAACAGCATACATTTAAAACGTCGCACATAGCCTACATACCAGTACATACACACAAAACTCTTGAGTATTACACAAATTATGACATTTTTTATTGATGATGGTATTATTATCTCCTAAAGAAACTATATCAAGACTATTTTAGATGTACCTGTATCTTGGCTATAAGAGATCTAATATGCGGACAGAGTA
The DNA here is from genome assembly GCF_045679555.1 of Salvelinus alpinus. Lineage (NCBI taxonomy): Eukaryota > Metazoa > Chordata > Actinopteri > Salmoniformes > Salmonidae > Salvelinus > Salvelinus alpinus. Next base: position 53,030,570 of record NC_092087.1, on the reverse strand, counting down.
AGCGTTTGTGCTTTCCAATGCCCCTCCCTCTCCCTTGCCTTGGCCAACCCATAGTTTGCACAACACCACCATGTGGTCAAACGTACACACACTTATTCAGAGGAGCGCGCACACACACACACACACGCGCATCAGACCCACAGCTATCAATGTCTTCCTGGTGCTTTTTTGTTTTCATTGTTTTCTTCTGTTTTGTATGAGCCTTTGCCTGCAGTTCTAGATTCGTGAGCAGTTTCGGAAAGCAGGGCACCGAAAACTGAATTAGGAACTAGAGGATTGGGGGTATTTAACGTCAAATATCACAACTTCTATATATAAGTGAGATCTATTGAAAACATAATGTATGTTTTTGTCCAACCTTGGTTAAGGATGTATATGAAAAAACAATCGGTACTTTATAACTGACTCAAACTACACTCACACATCAATATTTACTGGAGTAACGTTTGAAGATCCTACTTTTCCATTGAGATGAAATTGTTTTCTGCCATTTTTGGTCTGAGGATGTATTCATCAGCCAGTGTCCACAGTCCCATGACAATGGCCACACTTTGCGCTCGCATGTGTCTCCATTGGTCTGTGAATTTACTAATCGGTCCTTTTTATAAGGCACCACACGGGGGGAAAAAACTGACTGAAACCTGGTGGAAACGCTCCTTTAATTTTCCATGGCAAAATGTTTCGCTACGTTGTTCCCTAATGAATACAACCATGGTGTAGGTATATCAGATCAATTGAATATAATTCAGGTTTTGTGGAAAACTTGCACGTAGAGGGGTTAGACAGGACCACCATTGAGAACTGTCCCGCTGGGCAAAATATGATTGAGTTTTGTATTGTTTCCTTGTCATTGTGGCTATTTCATTGAACATTTTCAAAAGTCTGCGTTTTTTTTTAAGTAGGTACTTCTAGCAACTCCAGCTTGTTGCTGCAGCAATATAATTCAAAATGGTTTCTTTCCCAAACTTCTGCCTCAACTTCCCTCTCTACAATTCACCTTGTTTTTTATATTGTAAATGAGTTTGCACAGATGCTGGTGTGTTTCCCATACGGGACCACTACTCAGTTTGCATGGGAAAGTTGTGGTCAATTCCACCTTAGATTCCAGTCACTTCAACCATAATTCCATTTAAAATCTCTATAGGAGAGCTAATGAAACTAAGGCCAATTCGGACTTGAGGTTAAGCATCATATAACTTTGACTAATGCCTGCTAAATGACAGTATTGTATTCGACTATTCTCCACACTGCACACACCCATGTAAATGGTCCGTGATTCACTGCACTGCATATTCAGTGCTACTGTATGGCTTTTCTCACATCACAGTTCCTGACCAGACGGCTTCTTCAAAAGAGATGGAGAAAGGAAAGGACACAACTCGAGGAGACTCGGGAAAGGATTAGGAGACTAGGAGAGGAAACTGCTTTAGACTATTTCAGTAGCACTGTGTGAAACCATGTTGGAAGCTCTCTTACCACCCCCCCTACAGGTAATAGTTTGCACTACATCTCAATTGTCCATGACAGTTTTGGAGGGAAGGATTTCATTCTTGAATGTAGAAGAAGACATTGTTTGCATTAAAAAAATTTAACTAAGCACCCTGTCATACCACTGCCTACCACTTGTTGTAGTTTTCTTTACGTTAAAAATCATCCCTAGATACCTACACTTTTTTTGAATTGAGACAAATGATTACATCTCTATTATAGTACATCTATTTGTAATTTCTTTGCCATCATTTCTTTTTTGAAAATGCTGTTGGTACTTTAACAAAAAAAGAAATGCATTACCTTTCTGCCTGTGTGGGAAGTATAGCCATCTGGTGATTCACTCTCTCAAGAGGCCTGTAAAAGTGGAAAATTGAATGATTCCAGTCAAGTAATAACAAATAGCCTAATCTCTCATCTCACAAAACACAATAACTTTGTCAAATGAAAATATCGGTAATACATTCTTTATCTGGGTGTGAGAGATCAATACGTTTGAAATTCAATGGTATTTAATTCACCACTAGGGGACATTTATTAGAGGGTACCTGTCAAAAGTTGCTGATTTTCAAATGATGAAACCCTGATGAAGACAGCTTGCTGTCGAAAGCATTAGTGACTGAATAATTGCATCGGAGCTACTAGAGTGTGCGGCATTTCCTTTTCTCTAAAATGTTTTGCTTTCTCTAAAAGACTCCTGTGGTTGTGGGGAGACGCCACGGGGGTGTCCCAAATGGCACCCTATTCCCTACAAAGTGAACTAGCTTTTACTTTTCAAAAGTAATGCACTGTTCAGGGAGTAGGGTGCAATTTGAGACAAATTCTATAAAAAGGCAGAGTGAACTGTATACTACCAGGGAACAGCATTTTCACAGTTGGTCATTACAAAAATGCTTCCGACCATACATTTCCAACCAGTACAGTTTTTTTTTTTTTTTTTTATAGCTAATTAAGACTTTTTGTGGTAGCCAGATACTGGTTCATTGTGTTTGTTTCTTGTTGTTTGACAAAACACTGAAGAATGCAGTCTCCTCTCCCTTCTCACTATCTCTCACATACTATGACCAACTGCTATTGAATGTTCTGTGTCCAATTCCACATGGTTTCCCCTTTGCTACACATGGCTAGGGCATGCAGTAGTGACAGGGAACTCTACCTACATCTTTACTATATGTCAGAGTAAACACCAATGAGTTTTCTTCCATTTCTCCTTCTCATCCCCCAACATGTTCTCCTGCACCATATTGCCAGCCACAAACACCACCTTTCCCTGCTAATTAATTAGTGGTTCCTCAGTTGTTCCAATGGCCCAGTCTGTTGAAGATGGTGCTTGCAACACCAGGGTCACCACATGGGGACATATACAATGTGTTCACTTGAATAAAAACGACATTCACTTTTACTTAAGTCATTCCAACCATATGCCTGGTTGCTTGTCAGCTAGTTGCTCCATTTCTCGTTTCTCATTTTGGGGTTATTTTTCTCCCTACCACCACAGTGACAGAATAGCCTGAGCATCAGGCTTTGCATTGGAATGGCCTGTCTTTATTGGCCATCATACCCCCTCCTGGGAAAAGGTCGGTTTTGATTGCAGCCTATTGTTTGCTGTTGTGTGTTTGCCTGAATTGCTGATGGCCCCCTCTGCTCTGCTCAGTAAACGGCGGGGTGTCAATGGCTCTGCTCCCTCTCTGTGAATAAGTCATCTCCAGGCTTTGTGTGACAATCACTTGTCATTGGTGATTTGATTCTTTACCAGGAAGGGGGTTGGTGTGTCTGACAAGTTGTGTTCTTGGTTTGCTGTTGTGACCAATGTAGTTAGACGAGGGTATTTGTTTATCATGCTTATTCTGGACCATTCCAACTCGTTTCTCTGGTGTTTTGTAATCCAGTGCCTTGGACTTGGATTTGGACGCAATCTGTTATAACATGAGGCTCCCGAGTGGCGCGGTGGTCTAAGGCACTGTATCTCAGTGCAAGATGCATCACTGCAGTAGCTGGTTCGAATTCAGGCTGCACCACATTGGGAGTCCCATAGGGCGGTGCACAATTTGGCCCAGCGTCGTCCGGGTCTGGCTGGGGTAGGTCGTCATTGTAAATAAAATTTGTTCTCAACTGACTTGCCTAGTTAAATAAAGGTTAAACAAAATAAAACATATTGGTAATATGAAGGCAGTGGAAGTTAGGCCAAGAAAGAAAACAAGTAGGCGGCCAGTACGATACAGAACATTTTTACAAAGAATACATACTGTATAAGGAGCAGATCAGCCTATAGTGTATATAACACCAGAACGCACGACTGCAACACATTTTGACTACAAGGGTCTTTCCTCAGGCAGCGTGAACATAGGGGTAAAAAGTGTTATTTGTAGCACTATATGAGAGCCTGCTAGATTGCACAAAGCAATTTATATTGTAAGTCGGTAACAGGGTAATGGTTATATGAAGAAAATAATGAAACTGACTGTATCGATACTGATAAGAATGGATGTCTCCCCCTATCACTACACTGGGGCTCCGGCCGAACCCTTCTGGCCTTTCAAAACCACTCCCAGCCACCGGTTTTCCAAGGTGGTTTCCCATCCAAGCACTAATCAGGGATAATCCTGTTAGTTTCAGAGGAAAGACAACAGAGATCTGTCGACACTGACAGCTCTATTTCGATTTGAGTCCGTTCCTGACAGGAATTGAAATAATTTAATATGCATATGGTGAGAGTGCGAGGCAAAGAGAGAGTGATGGAGTGCGTCAAGGACAAAATAGCTATTACAGGATGACAGAAAGACAGTCCACTTCTGCTCTAATCTGCGTGAACACGTAAATGTCAGCAACTGTCTGTCCCTGAGAGACTACGGCAGAGGCTTGTCTCATACATTTAAACAACCCACTGCTCCAATACACAAACCCGAGGGACACACCAAGGCCAATTTCCTCAAGATGTGTCACCAATGTCCTGATTCTCTGTAGGCATGAAAGATCTTATGACAAGTGTCGAGGTGTTTTAAAACATACTGTTTTAAGCGTTTGTTTTGGAGATTAGATATAGGCCTTACCCAGGTGTATTGGATTGGTCGATATTCACAATGTCACATTTGGCTTGAAATTATGAAGCCATTGATTTGTTTAGAGGAAATTAGTTTAGTGACTAATTGACAAAGGGCAGTTGAAGTACTCTTAAACCAACAACATTATCGTGGTCCCTTTGGTGTAGATTACACAGTGTATACTGACTTGACGTGTTCCGTGAAACTGCATTTGACCATGCTGTTTTCTTGCATTAAAAGTATTCACTTGATATTCGTATGAGTTGTAGGTCTGCATTGGTAGCAAACCTCACAAGGAAGAGACGTTTTAGACTGTCATATAATTAACAGCTCTTGTTTATTATAATGGTCTTTTCAAGGCTTACAATATTGGTAAAGTGTGGCCATGTTCCAATTCCTTACTGCATTTAGTGATACTGTTTGTCTTTCACACTTATCCTCCTTATACTTTAGAAGTCTTTTTCACATCACCAGTTTTGACTTGACTCATCTGTGCTGTTAGTGAGCATGACATATTAGGGTGGTCAACAATCTTTTTGAATGTGTTCACTATGGAATTCTGACTACGGGACATTTCTTGAACGTTTTTCTACATCGTCAAACTTCTAGAAGACATGACTGTCGTGGTGGACACTTGCCATTCTCACTTGGACTCACAGCAAACTCATTTCTGTGAGACTGAAGTCACTTTGAACTGATTTACAGTACATGACTCTCAAGGCTAGGATACAACAATACATTTCAGGGGGTGCCCAGATAGGGTACTCCAGGGTAGGAGTACATGTCATGCCACTCCCTGGTCCAAAGGCCTACGAAGCAAAAATAAGCCCCCTCCTGAATTGTCTGTCCACTTTACTTTGTACCCTTGGCCTACAAGGGTTGGGAGAGGGAAAGAACCAACGCTCTTACCACAGGAGAAATGAAGCAAAAAAGAGAGGCTCTATAACAAACAATAATGAAATATTTTATGAAACAAGCACATATTTTATTGACTAGGATTTGTTCATTATTGATAATGCTATACAAGTTAGGCTCTATATGTCAGGGTTTTCGGTTTAGTGTAAAAGGTTGAGATGAAATGAAATTAGATTTACTATGATTCCTGTGACTATATCTACTCTGGTAACATTAAAGCATATTATGAAATACTAAATGAATTGAGTAAATTGGTTTTATGCTAAGTTGAACATGTTATGATAAAGTAATTCACTAGCCTGGTACCAGATGTTTGTGACATCTTGGCTTATGGTCATTGTAACGCAGCACAAACAGATCTGGGACCAGCTAGTAATTCCCCATGTGCTCATCAAAATCACATTCTGTTGTAAATAAGAACTAAATCTGAATGCAGAGAACCGCTTAATCTTTTACAATGTTGTAGATTTATTTATACAATTTCAAAGAGCTCATTTGTTCAAATATGTACTGTATAATGAAGAGAGAATATCATTCAATAAATTGCACACAATACTTTCTCAAAACGTTCACAATGGTTATTTTGTTCATCCTTTTTGGGTTGATGGGTGTCAGATTATTTTGATATAGTGAGTAAACCGATTACAGTCTATGATATATTTTGATAATATAGTATTTGATCTAGACCACCGAGACTATAATCTATATGAGGGTTTCTTATGGGTCGGGACCCAAAGTGGGCCCTGTGCATGTGATACATGGGTCGCGAGTTATGAGAATACATCTATAATCACACACTATTTCTTTTTAATTTGGGTCGTTGGAAGATGATTTGGGTCACAGGAGGACGTTCAATTTCTAATTTGGGTCTCAAGCTGATAAAGTTTAACCCGCTTGTTTTTTTTCACATTTTGTTGCGTTACAAAGTGGGATTGAAATGCATTTCATTGTGATTTCTTTTTGTCATTGATCTTCACAAAATACTCTATAATGTCAAAGTGAAAAGATATTTCATTTTTATTAATTTGTTTAAGAAATAATTATATACATAACCAGTCAAACGTTTGGACACACCTATTCATTCAATTTACATTTACATTTAAGTCATTTAGCAGACGCTCTTATCCAGAGCGACTTACAAGTTGGTGCATTCACCTTATGATATCCAGTGGAACAACCACTTTACAATAGTGCATCTAACTCTTTTAAGGGGGGGGGGGGGGTTAGAAGGATTACTTTATCCTATCCTAGGTATTCCTTAAAGAGGTGGTGTTTCAGGTGTTTCCGGAAGGTGGTGATTGACTCCGCTGACCTGGCGTCGTGGGGGAGTTTGTTCCACCATTGGGGTGCCAGAGCAGCGAACAGTTTTGACTGGGCTGAGCAGGAGCTGTACTTCCTCAGAGGTAGGGAGGCGAGCAGGCCAGAGGTGGATGAACGCAGTGCCCTTGTTTGGGTGTAGGGCCTGATCAGAGCCTGAAGGTACGGAGGTGCCGTTCCCCTCACAGCTCCGTAGGCAAGCACCATGGTCTTGTAGCGGATGCGAGCTTCAACTGGAAGCCAGTGGAGAGAGCGGAGGAGCGGGGTGACGTGAGAGAACTTGGGAAGGTTGAACACCAGACGGGCTGCGGCGTTCTGGATGAGTTGTAGGGGTTTAATGGCACAGGCAGGGAGCCCAGCCAACAGCGAGTTGCAGTAGTCCAGACGGGAGATGACAAGTGCCTGGATTAGGACCTGCGCCGCTTCCTGTGTGAGGCAGGGTCGTACTCTGCGAATGTTGTAGAGCATGAACCTACAGGAACGGGTCACCGCCTTGATGTTAGTTGAGAACGACAGCGTGTTGTCCAGGATCACGCCAAGGTTCTTAGCACTCTGGGAGGAGGACACAATGGAGTTGTCAACCATGATGGCGAGATCATGGAACGGGCAGTCCTTCCCCGGGAGGAAGAGCAGCTCCGTCTTGCCGAGGTTCAGCTTGAGGTGGTGATCCGTCATCCACACTGATATGTCTGCCAGACATGCAGAGATGCGATTCGCCACCTGGTTATCAGAAGGGGGAAAGGAGAAGATTAATTGTGTGTCGTCTGCATAGCAATGATAGGAGAGACCATGTGAGGATATGACAGAGCCAAGTGACTTGGTGTATAGCAAGAATAGGAGAGGGCCTAGAACAGAGCCCTGGGGGACACCAGTGGTGAGAGCACGTGGTGCGGAGACAGATTCTCGCCACGCCACCTGGTAGGAGCGACCTGTCAGGTAGGACGCAATCCAAGCGTGGGCCGCGCCGGAGATGCCCAACTCGGAGAGGGTGGAGAGGAGGATCTGATGGTTCACTGTATCAAAGGCAGCCGATAGGTCTAGAAGGATGAGAGCAGAGGAGAGAGAGTTAGCTTTAGCAGTGCGGAGCGCCTCCGTGACACAGAGAAGAGCAGTCTCAGTTGAATGACTAGTCTTGAAACCTGACTGATTTGGATCAAGAAGGTCATTCTGAGAGAGATAGCAGGAGAGCTGGCCAAGGACGGCACGATCAAGAGTTTTGGAGAGAAAAGAAAGAAGGGATACTGGTCTGTAGTTGTTGACATCGGAGGGATCGAGTGTAGGTTTTTTCAGCAGGGGTGCAACTCTCGCTCTCTTGAAGGCGGAAGGGACGTAGCCAGCGGTCAAGGATGAGTTGATGAGCGAGGTGAGGTAAGGGAGAAGGTCTCCGGAAATGGCCTGGAGAAGAGAGGAGGGGATAGGGTCAAGCGGGCAGGTTGTTGGGCGGCCGGCCGTCACAAGACGCGAGATTTCATCTGGAGAGAGAGGGGAGAAAGAGGTCAAAGCACAGGGTAGGGCAGTGTGAGCAGAACCAGCGGTGTCGTTTGACTTAGCAAACGAGGATCGGATGTCGTCGACCTTCTTTTCAAAATGGTTGACGAAGTCATCCGCAGAGAGGGAGGAGGAGGGGGGAGGGGGAGGAGGATTCAGGAGGGAGGAGAAGGTGGCAAAGAGCTTCCTAGGGTTAGAGGCAGATGCTTGGAATTTAGAGTGGTAGAAAGTGGCTTTAGCAGCAGAGACAGAAGAGGAGAATGTAGAGAGGAGGGAGTGAAAGGATGCCAGGTCCGCAGGGAGGCGAGTTTTCCTCCATTTCCGCTCGGCTGCCCGGAGCCCTGTTCTGTGAGCTCGCAATGAGTCGTCGAGCCACGGAGCAGGAGGGGAGGACCGAGCCAGCCTGGAGGATAGGGGACATAGAGAGTTAAAGGATGCAGAAAGGGAGGAGAGGAGGTTTGAGGAGGCAGAATCAGGAGATAGGTTGGAGAAGGTTTGAGCAGAGGGAAGAGATGATAGGATGGAAGAGGAGAGAGTAGCGGGGGAGAGAGAGCGAAGGTTGGGAAGGCGCGATACCATCCGAGTAGGGGCAGTGTGGGAAGTGTTGGATGAGAGCGAGAGGGAAATGGTTTCAATGGTTTTTCTTAATTTGTACCAATTTCTACATATAATAGGGAAGACATCAAAACTATGAAATAACACATATGGAATCATGTAGTAAGAAAAAAAATGTTAAACAAATCGAAATAAATGTTATATTTGAGATTCTTCAAAGTAGCCACTTTTTTCCTTTGACAGCTTTGCACACTCTTGGCATTCTCTCAACCAGAGAATGCCAAGGAAAGGAAGACTCAGAGTTACTTATGCTGCAGAGGATAAGTTCATTCGAGTTACCAGCCTCAGAATTTGCAGCCCAAATAAATGCTTCACAGAGTTCAAGTAACATACAACATCTCAACATCAACTGTTCAGAAGAGACTGCGTGAATCAGGCCTTTATGGTCGATTGCTGCAAAGAAACCGGTACTAAAGGACACCAATAAGATGAAGAGACTTGCTTGGGTCAAGAAACACGAGCAATGAACATTAGAACGGCGATAGAAATCTGTCCTTTGGTCTGATGAGTCCAAATTTGAGATTTTTGGTTTCAACTGCCATGTCTTTGTGAGACGCAGAGTAGGTGAACGGATGATCTCCGTATGTGTGGTTCCCACCGTGAAGCATGGAGGAGGAGGTGTGATGGTGTGGGGGTGCTTAGAATTCAACGCACAGCATTCTGCAGTGATAAGCCATCCCATCTGGTTTGCGCTGAGTGGGACTATCATTTGTTTTTCAACAGGACAATGACCCAACACACCTCCAGGCTGTGTAAGGGCCATTTGACCAAGAAAGAGAGTGATGAAGTGCTCCATCAGATGACCTGGCCTCAACAATAATCCGACCTAAACTCAACTGAGATGGTTTGGGATGAGTTGGACCGCAGAGTGAAGGAAAAGCCAACAAGTGCTTAGCATATCAAATCAAATCAAATTTTATTTGTCACATACACATGGTTAGCAGATGTTAATGCGAGTGTAGCGAAATGCTTGTGCTTCTAGTTCCGACAATGCAGTAATAACCAACAAGTAATCTAACCTAACAATTCCACAACTACTACCTTATACACACAAGTGTAAAGGGATAAAGAATATGTACATAAAGATATATGAATGAGTGATGGTACTGAACGGCATAGGCAAGATGCAGTAGATGGTATAGTGTACAGTCTATACATATGAGATGAGTAATGTAGGGTATGTAAACATAAAGTGGCATAGTTTAAAGTGGCTAGTGATACATGTGTCACATAAAGATGGCAAGATGCAGTGGATGATATACAGTACAGTATATACATATACATATGAGATGAGTAATGTAGGGTATGTAAACATTATATTAAGTGGCATTGTTTAAAGTGGCTAGTGATACATTTTTACATAATTTCCATCAATTCCCATTATTAAAGTGGCTGGAGTTGAGTCAGTATGTTGGCAGCGGCCACTAAATGTTAGTGGTGGCTGTTTAACAGTCTGATGGCCTTGAGATAGAAGCTGTTTTTCAGTCTCTCGGTCCCTGCTTTGATGCACCTGTACTGACCTCGCCTTCTGGATGATAGCGGGGTGAACAGGCAGTGGCTCGGGTGGTTGTTGTCCTTGATGATCTTTATGGCCTTCCTGTGACATCGGGTGGTGTAGGTGTCCTGGAGGGCAGGTAGTTTGCCCCCGGTGATGCGTTGTGCAGACGTCACTACCCTCTGGAGAGCCTTACGGTTGTGGGCGGAGCAGTTGCCGTACCAGGCGGTGATACAGCCCGACAGGATGCTCTCGATTGTGCATCTGTAGAAGTTTGTGAGTGCTTTTGGTGACAAGCCGAATTTCTTCAGCCTCCTGAGGTTGAAGAGGCGCTGCTGCGCCTTCTTCACAACGCTGTCTGTGTGGGTGGACCAATTCAGTTTGTCCGTGATGTGTACACCGAGGAACTTAAAACTTTCCACCTTCTCCACTACTGTCCCGTCGATGTGGATAGGGGGGTCTCCTTTGTTTTGTTGACGTTGAGTGTGAGATTATTTTCCTGACACCACACTCCGAGGGCCCTCACCTCCTCCCTGTAGGCCGTCTCGTCGTTGTTGGTAATCAAGCCTACCACTGTAGTGTCGTCCGCAAACTTGATGATTGAGTTGGAGGCGTGCATGGCCACGCAGTCGTGGGTGAACAGGGAGTACAGGAGAGGGCTCAGAACGCACCCTTGTGGGGCCCCAGTGTTGAGGATCAGCGGGGTGGAGATGTTGTTACCTACCCTCACCACCTGGGGGCGGCCCGTCAGGAAGTCCAGGACCCAGTTGCACAGGGCGGGGTCGAGACCCAGGGTCTCGAGCTTGATTACGAGTTTGGAGGGTACTATGGTGTTAAATGCTGAGCTGTAGTCGATGAACAGCATTCTCACATAGGTATTCCTCTTGTCCAGATGGGTTAGGGCAGTGTGCAGTGTGGTTGCGATTGCGTCGTCTGTGGACCTATTGGGTCGGTAAGCAAATTGGAGTGGGTCTAGGGTGTCAGGTAGGGTGGAGGTGATATGGTCCTTGACTAGTCTCTCAAAGCACTTCATGATGACGGAAGTGAGTGCTACGGGGCGGTAGTCGTTTAGCTCAGTTACCTTAGCTTTCTTGGGAACAGGAACAATGGTGGCCCTCTTGAAGCATGTGGGAACAGCAGACTGTTATAAGGATTGATTGAATATGTCCTTAAACACACCAGCCAGCTGGTCTGCGCATGCTCTGAGGACGCGGCTGGGAATGCCGTCTGGGCCTGCAGCCTTGCGAGGGTTAACACGTTTAAATGTTTTACTCACCTCGGCTGCAGTGAAGGAGAGCCCGCAGGTTTTGGTAGCGGGCCGTGTCAGTGGCGCTGTATTGTCCTCAAAGCGAGCAAAAAAGTTATTTAGTCTGTCTGGGAGCAAGACATCCTGGTCCGCGACGGGGCTGGTTTTCTTTTTGTAATCCGTGATTGACTGTAGACCCTGCCACATACCTCTTGTGTCTGAGCTGTTGAATTGCGACTCTACTTTGTCTCTATACTGGGACTTAGCTTGTTTGATTGCCTTGCGGAGGGAATAGCTACACTGTTTGTATTCGGTCATGTTTCCGGTCACCTTGCCCTGGTTAAAAGCATATGTGGGAACTCCAAGACTGTTGGAAAAGCATTCCAGGTGAAGCTGGTTGAGAGAATGCCAAGAGTGTGCAAAGCTGTCATCAAGGCAAAAGGGTCGCTACTTTGAAGAATCAAAAATATATTTTGATTTGTTTAACACTTTTGGTTACTACATGATTCCATATGTGTTATCTCATAGTGTTGATGTCTTCACTATTATTCTACAAAGTAGAAAATAGTAAAAAAAAAAAAAAAAAAAAAAAACCTTGAATGAGTAGGTGTGTCCAAACTTTTGACTGGTACTGTATATACAGTGCCTTCGGAAAGTATTCAGACCTCTTGACTTTTTCCACACTTTGCTATGTTACAGCCTTATTCTAAAATTGACTAAATCATTTTTTCCTCTCATCAATCTACACACAATACCCCATAATGACAAAGAAAAAACAGGTTTTTAGTAATTTTTGCAAATGTTTTAAAAAAATTTAACAATATATCACATTTACGTAAGTATTCAGACCATTTACTCACGACTTTGTTGAAGCACCTTTGGCAGCGATTATACAGCCTTGAGTCTTCTTGGGTAGGATGCTACAAGCTTGGCACACCTGTATTTGGGGAGTTTCTCCCATTCCTCTCTCCAGAGCCTCTCAAGCTCTGTCAGGTTGGATGGAGAGCGTTGCTGGGCAGCTATTTGAGGTCTCTCCAGAGATGTTCGATCCAGTTCAAGGCTCTGGCTGGGCCACTCAAGGACATTCAGAGACTTGTCCCGAAGCCACTCCTGCATTGTCTTGGCTGTGTGCTTAGGGTCGTTGTCCTCTTGGAAGGTGAACCTTTGCCCCAGTCTGAGGTCCTGAGCACTCTGAAGTAGGTTTTCATCAAGGATCTCTCTGTACTTTGCTTCGTTCATCTTTGCATCGATCCTGACTAGTCTCCCAGTCCCTGCCACTGAAAAAAAACACAGCATGATGCTTTCACCACCATGCTTCACTGTAGGGATGGTGCCAGGTTTCCTCCATACGTGGTGCTTGGCGTTCAGGCCAAGAGTTCAATCTTGGTTTCATCAGACCAGAGAATCTTGTTTCTCATGGTCTGAGAGTCTTTACGTGCCTTTAGGCAAACTCCAAGCGGGCTGTCAAGTGCCTTTTACTGAGGAGAGGCTTTCGTCTGGCCACTCTACCGTAAAGGCATGATTGGTGGAGTGCTGCAGAGATGGTTGTCCTTCTGGAAGGTTCTCCCATCTCCACAGAGGAACTCTGGAGCTCTGTAGAGTGACCATCGGGTTCTTGGTCACCTCACTGACCAAGGCCCTTCTCCCGCAATTGCTTAGTTTGGCCGGGCGCACAGTTCTAGGAAGTGTCTTGGCGGTTCCAAACGTCTTCCATTTAAAAATGATGGAGGCCACTGTGTTCTTGGGGACCGTCAAAGGTGGAGGATTTTTTTGGTACCCTTCCCCAGATCTGTGCCTCGACACAATCCTGTCTAAGAGCTCTACGGACAATTCCTTCAACCTCATGCCTTGGTTTTGCTCTGACATGTACTGTCAACTGTGGGACCTTACATAGACAGGTGTGTTCCTTTTCAAATACTGTCCAATCAATTGAATTTATCACAGGTGGACTCCAATCAAGTTGTAGAAACATCTCAAGGATGATCAATGGAAACAGGATGCACTTGAGATCAATTTTGTGTCTCATAGCAAAGGGTCTGAATACTTATGTAAATAAGGTATTGGTTTTTTATATTTAATAAATTGGCAAACATTTCTAAAAACCTGTTTTCACCTTGTTATTATGGGGTATTGTGTGTAGATTTCTGAGGATTTGTGTTTATTTAATCCATGTTAGAATAAGGCTAAAACGTAACAAAATGTGGAAAAAGTCAAGGGGTCTGAATACTTTCCGAAGGCACTGCCCCACCTTCCCTGAATGACAGGTTGCCACTGATGGCAAGACTTGAAAACTGTTGTCTAGCCATGATCCCCAACACTTTGACAGAGCTTGAAGAATTCTGAAAATAATAATGGGCAAATATTGCACAATCCAGGTGTGCAAAGCTCTAAGAGACTTATCCAAGAATACTCACAGCTGTAATCGTTGCCAAAGGTGTTTGTAACATGTTTTGACTCTGGGAGAATATGTATCTATCTAATCAAAGTATATTCATGTTTATTTTTTACTGCCACTTTGACATTATAGAGTATTTTTTGTGTAAATTGTTGACAGAAATGTACAATTTAATCCCACTTTGTAACACAATAAAATGTAAAGAAATCCAAGGGGTTGAATATTTATGATACCCACTGTAATCTATAACAACTGTCCTGAGTCATTTGGTTAATCTCCCATGCCAGTATACATGCTTTCCCATTGTATTGTCACATAATGCACATTCCTACTGTCTTTTTCAAAATAGGTGATAGACTATGCCTATATTCATGTATTTTCTGTCGTTTAATTATAAACTGTATTGATATTTAATTCATAATTAACAAATGTTAATAATTGGACTGCAGTGCCAATTAGATTTTCTCCAAAACTTTCCTTTTCATGACTTTTGAAACACAACTGTAGGCCTACATATAGTTCTGTTTGATTTATTGGTCAGAGTATTCTGCGAAAAAAAATTGAATACTTCCTGACATGTCATTTTGCAGTGGCAACAACCTTTCAGAAGCAATCCCACAGCACTGTTTTACAGTTTTACAGAGAAAATTCTTTCAAATGAAAGAGGATGTGTGTACAGGATCAAGGTGAGGAAGCCTCGACTGTCTCCAGCCGTTGTTGGGAAGATATTGCTGTTCTTGTGTCAATACTTTATCAGAATATTATTTAATTATTGCATCCATTAGTGGCTCACTGTTTTTGTCGACACTGTTTATCCCGTTCATGTAACAAGAAAACATGATCGTTTCGGTTACATAATAAATGCAGTATTCCAACGACACGAGGAAATCCTCTTGTTTTGCTGGCCAGTGGCCACTATAACATGTTGGCAAACAGAGGGCTTGTGTGTTGATTAATCCTGCAAAAGGAATTTGAATCATGTCGGAAACAAAATAATTTTTTTAAATGAAATCTTTTACTGTCTTAATTTTGAATTAAATGCTAATCCTGTCAATCACTCAGGAGTGATGACACGGGCCTGTCTACTGGAAATGAAGAGCCGTGATTGGAGGGCACTGGTATAGGAGGCGGGATCAATAAATATTCGACTGTCAGATTGGAGCTGGCGTTGCTGTGTGCAGGTAAAGAGAACCAAGGAACACAAATGACGTAACGTACAGTATTTGTTCTACCTTACTAGACAACGAAACGCGATGGACAGACACTGTTCTGTTGAAGAGCAGCACGTTTAAGTCACATGAACGAAGAATTGAACCGTCGAGCGGCAAAGTAAAAGCGTGCAACACCTTGGAAAGAAAATATCGCGTCAAGGTTTGGTCGGGGGCACACATTTTACAAGGAACTTCGACAGCTGTGTGTTTTCAAACAAGCCATCAACAAAGAATGAAACCCTTCAAACGAGGTAGGCATACATTTATGGGAATTTAGTACAGAAAATATTGGCAGGCATTCATTATCACCCTGACAGTTTGCCAAGTGTGCCCGGCTTTTGGGTGTAAATGGAATGCGGCTTTTTGTTGCGAGCAAATGCAGCGTGTGTTTGTGTTTGAATTTGGAGGGACAGCGAACCAGCTAAATTATCTTTGGAAGCAAGCATGGTGTCCATCTGGCGGAGCGACAGAACAATCCTGCATCTGCGAAGGCGTGCGTTCAGCGGGTTCTTTGTACGTTTGATACACGATGGGAAGATGGCTAGCCAACTTAGTCATCGTTTTTTATATTCATTTATAGTTTTATCATGTTACACCTTATTGTTATTTTTGCATTTGGCAAATTGATAACATTCCGGTAGCTATTCGATTTCATTGCAACAGTAATCTTAACCCCACAATAGACTACATTGAATAGAACAAGACAATTCCACGAATTTGCTTCATTGTTTGTTAGCTAGCCTGCTAACTTTAGCCTAGAACTAGCTAGCTAAATCCGCCTTGAAGATATTAGTACATTTTAACAAACTCAAATTATGCACACCTTTGCCTTAAGTTTGTCAACACATTTTGACTAGATACCTAACTCCGTATAAAAATACGCCATTTTTGTTATGCAAACAAAGTTGAGGTTTGACAGGAACAGCGTGACATGTAACGTTACTGTAGCTAGCTAGCAAAGTTAAAGAACTCCACGATGTAGCTACCATAGATTTAAAGCAGTTTACTAGCTAACTTTATATCGCTACTCCAACATCAACGGAGACAATTGTACCTCTACTAGTGATGCGCGAGTTGACTCGTAACCTGCGGGTCGGGTGGGTTGGTTGGTTTAGGGTCATGAAATATTTTGTGGATGAAGGGTGGGTGGCGGACGGGTTGAGTAAAGAGAGAACAGTACCTTTAAATTCATAAATGTACCATTTATTGTGCATTTTATATCTATAGGCTACATGTAGGTTTTTCTTTCGTTATTTTAGGCTATCTGGAATTACTGAGGAAGTTTTAGGTCCTGACTGTACGCGTGCCAAATAGACTACAAGACAATCGCCACATGCTTTTCGGAACTAGCAGAACAATTGAATCTTGATCCAAGGCAAAAAGGATGACTCTTAATTCACTAAGAGAAAAGCTGCGAAATTGATTTTAGAAAATAAGAGACGGGAGGGCCAGAAAAGTAATGTTGGGAAAGACTTGGTGAAGTGGTAAAAGAGGAGGGTGGCAGTGTGATTGAGGCGCTATACACATTTGAGTCACAAGAAGGGGACTTCAAATAGACCTGTGGCATGTCAAGGGAACTGCATCCCTATACTTTTCAGATGGGTTAAATAGAAATCTGGACATGTTGAATTTAAGCATTTCTTGTTGTAAAACAATACACCAAATGTCGGCTAAATTGAATGAGTAGGTGTGTCAACTTTTAACTCGTACTGTACGTTTTCTGACCCGTTTCTCATGCGGGCGCTGTCTTGATCTTGGCATAGCTCCCTTCCAACTAGAGATAAGTAATCCACGTCTAGTCAGATTCTTATGGCTACCAAGTTTGGTAGCTAGCATATTTAAAATGTTTTGCCCATTCATGCGCAAATTTTCTAACTTGATTTTAAGAGTATAGTTCGTAGCTAGCCACGTACACTCTGTTAGCCATCGAATTAAAATCAATTGCTCCAGGACTTAAATTCCCTGGCCAAAGGTGAAAATAGCCCCTCGCACGGCCTATAGATCCTTAGCGGCTGGAAGTGACATGCACACAATCTCCTTTTGTGCGGACAGGAGCTGCCTCCAGGGGTCAGATTTCACCAGAGAAATACATTTACTGCATTCTATACCCTGGGAGAAACCATTCTCCATTTTGAGTTGGTATTCCCCAATGCCACAAATATAGTGATTTGGGGAAGGAAGACAAATCTTGTTTTGTATTTATTTTCTTCCAATTAGATTATCTCATCACTTAATTTAATGAGGGAGAGTCTCATTGCTTCATCATGCATGCTTGTACATTTGTTGTCACCTACTACACTTACCTATCAATCGGTGTAACCTGATTTGTTTCAATCACATTGCTAAAATAAATCAGATCATATTGTAGACAAAATACTGATCAATACTTTGCCAACCTGTTTCTTTTATAGATTGGTGAATGCACAATAAAATAACAAACACAGGCCTACACAACAAGTAGATGGTTGTCAGTCTCTGATTTGGAGGGAAAGCAATACATTCTATAACAAGTTAATGTCCAACCCTGGTCTATGATGAGTACAAACACTAGCACTGACTCAACAACCCCCTCTGAACCCCTTCTTGTCCTCAGCTCTGGAAGAGGAGCGGAGGCGAGAGCAGGAGCTGTCAGCAATGACTGACAGCGACCCCTTTGAGGATGACAGCTCCACCCTCGACCTGTCTGGAGGGGGTGGGGGCTCGGGCAAGCGGCGTCGCCGTGGCAACCTGCCCAAGGATGCTGTGCAGGTGCTGCGGAGCTGGCTGTACGAGCACCGCTTCAACGCCTACCCCTCAGAGCAGGAGAAACTCGGATTGTCAGATCAGACCAGCCTTTCTGTGCTGCAGGTGAGTGGACCGGGACTTGTTATGAAAATGTGTTTATTGTATATTAAAAAACGACTAGAACCAATTCCTTTACATAATTGTTTTATGCTTATTGCACATTTATAAAACAGACTAGACAGCTATTTTAACAGTTGTTGGCAAAATTTCTGCTGCACCCTAATGTATTTGTCCTCTTGCTCAGTTGTGCACTGGGACCTCCCACTCTTTCTATTCTGGTTAGGGCCAGTTTGCGCTGTTCTGTGAAGGGAGTAGTACACAGCGTTGTACGAGATATTCAGTTTCTTGGCAATTTCTCGCATGGAATAGCCTTAATTTCTCAGAACAAGACTAGACTGACGAGTTTCAGAAGAAAGTGCTTTGGTTCTGGCTGTTTTGAGCCTGTAATCGAACCCACAAATGCTGATGCTCCAGATACTTAACTATTCTAAAGAACAGTTTTCAGCTGTGCCAACATAATTGCAAAAGGGTTTTGTAATGATAAATTTGTGTTTTAAAATGATATTTGAATGGACAAAAAGGACAGTTCTAAGCAACCCCGAACTTTTGAACGGTAGTGTACATCTCGTCAATATATGCAGATCTCGGGTATAACTGGGAAGGTCCGCACAGAGGAGCGAAGGAGACGAGACCAAAAACACAAGAACAAGAGGACACAAACACTCCTAAAAATGAAAAATAAACTCAATATTGGCATTTAGAATTTTGTGCAAAAATAAATTCAAATGATTTCGATATCACCCAGCCCTACACCAACACAGCCTATACCTTAACAGGGCTTGATTTTTAAGTAGTCTGACTTGCATTTTAATTAGTCTAACAACGTATTAGGTCTGGTTTCGGCATGTTCCCCTCAATTACAGTTGAAATGAATGATTTATAATTTCCTCCAGTTCAATTGTTCCAGATTAGTGCCTGCTGTAGTCTAAATAGTTGATCATAGCAGACACTTGGGGCCCAGATGGAGTCATGACTACGTACTCTGTCGAAGATGGTGGTTTCTTTATCAGATATTGTGTTCTCTATTGGCCTCTTGTAAGTGTCCTGTGTGCGGGGAGATGAATGCCGTAGCACCTATAGGCCTACTTCAGGCGGGCGCTAAATAGAGATTCATCCCATGATATTTGCGCCATACTTTTCGCCATACTTCAGCGCTAGGGTGTTTCTCAACAGCTTAGCATACAACAATATTCAAATGTCACATGGGTGAGGTACTACTGTACAGATTAATTTGACACCGTCACCGCAGTCTTCCCTTCTCACCTTGTAGGCTGACCATTTGTTGTCGTTTCCTCTCTCTCCCCTCAAATACACACACACATTCACACCCCAGGAGTGGCGACATGAGGAATTCCTGGACTGAGCAGAGAGCAAGCAGGGCTAGAGCAGCGCTGACAGACCCATAGTGTAGTCATTGCAGTGAAATGTCCCTGGTTGGCTGCGCTCTACTTGCTCTGTCGCTCAGCGTTTTTCAGCCGGGACTTCATTAATGCCAGCTGTCTGAGGTCACTCATCTCACTGTGTGTGGGAGGTTTTTACCACAAGATGGCAGTAAACAAGGCCCGGAAGAGAGCAGGAGAATGAGAACATGTGGGCGGATGTCTCATTCCAACAAACTACCCCTCGAACCAGTTTGAGCTATTATATGCTTCATTTGAGGCATTTAAGTACACCGCCGCCGCCAGCCTGTACTGTTGACACCAGGCAGGATAGGTCCATGGACTCATGCTACTTACGCCAAATCCTGACACTGCCGTCAGCGTGACGCAACAGGAATCAGGATTTGTCGGACCAGGCAATGTTTTTCCACTCAATTGTACAGTGTTGGTGGACAATGTTAATTGTCCCCACGAGTCGCTTCCTCTTGTTTTTAGCTGATAAGAGTGGAACCCGGTGTGGTCATCTGATGCAATAGTCCATCCTTGACAAGGATCGGCTAGAGTTGTGTTCCGAGATGCCACTGTTGTACTGCGGCTATATTTGTCTGTTTCTGGCCTGCCTGTTAGCTTGCATGATTCTTGCCATTGTTCTTCAATCTCTCATCAACGAGCTATTTTTGCCCACAGGACTGCTGCTGAGTTCTTGTTTGTCGAATCGTTCTCGGTAAATCCTAGACACTGTCGTGCGTGAAAAGCCCAGGAGGGAGGCCGTTTCTGAGATGTTGGATCCGGCGAGCCTGGCACTGACTATCATACCACGCTCAAGACGAGTCGCTTAGGTCACTCGTCTTGCCCGTTCTAACATTCAATCAAACAAACAGTAACTGGAGGCCTGTCTGCCTGCGTAATATAGCGAGCCACGGCCACGTGACTGGCGATCCATTTTCGTGAATGAGGTGGTGTACCTAATAAATTGTCCACTGTCATCTCTTCTTGTAGTTTGGTTCTCCAGGAAATCTGTTAGGCTTTTGAGATGCACCCCGGTTGTTTTTTTTGCAGGCGTTGTTGTTAAATTTACTGACTCTTTTCCAGATATGCAACTGGTTCATCAATGCCCGCCGCCGCCTCCTCCCTGACCTGCTCCGCAAGGATGGCAAAGACCCCACCCAGTTCACCATCTCCAGGCGGGCGGGGAAGGGCGAGGGCCGCCCAGCCACTGGAGGATGTGGCGGAGGTAGTTCCCCTGAAAGCCCCACCTCAGTCCCCTCTCCAGCCCTGCCCCCTCTCAGGCCCTCTGTCATCCGACCAGCCCCCACACTGGACCTCAGCCTCCTGGGAAATACTGCCACTGCCATCCTTTTGGGAGCTGGCTACCCCAGCCAAGAGGGCTACTGTGTCAAGGCCCTGATGCAGCTGGACATGCAGAGTCTCCTGAGGAGGGAGGCCGAGGAGAATGGCTCCAAGGTTATCAGCGCCAGCCCCACTGGCGGGCTATTCAACACGCCGCCCCCCACGCCTCCGGAGCTGTGCCCCAGCCAGGACTTTAGTGACCTGAGGTTGCTGGTGGATGCAGCTCTCCAGAGGGCCGCCGAGCACGAGAGTCAGAGGCTGCTCCCGGAGTACCAGAGCAGGGCCACTACAGAAGCCACAGGTGGCTGCATCCACAGCAGCAGTGCTATGGGTCTGACCACTCCACCGGCACAGAACCAAGCTACGTTTGATTCGCCCAGAGAGCAGAGTCCTGCGAACAAGGCTGTGGTGTCCCCAGTTTCAGTCCTAAGCCATGTCCCAGTCTGCTCTGCTCCTAAACTCGCCATGGCCTCTGTACCGGCTCCAAATGTGCCTCCCCGCCTAGCCCAAATGCCACTCCTAGTGCCAGTTTCAACCCCCTTTCCAACCTTTGTCCCAGCACCAACTTTATCCCTGGTCCCAGCTTCAACTCCAATCCCAACCAAACCCCTTCTCCCAGCCCCAAGCCCTGTTCAAACCTTTGCTGGTGCACCAACTGTGTCCTGTGTCCCAACCTCAGTCCCAACTCCAAGCTCTACCCAAGTCCCAACCCTGGCCCCACCTTTAGCCCCAGCACCACCAGCCCTCACCCCATTCCTGGGCCTGGCTTCCCTCCAGCCCTTGTCCTCCTCCATCCCCAACAGCAGTGTCCAGAGGGCCCAGTCGATGCCCAGTGTGTGGAGTGTGGTCCACAGCGACGCTACAGTCCGACAGCCTGTCCCCGTGGTTCAGACTCCCATGACCGCTGTGTGGGGGCCACAGCACACCTTGCGCGCCGTCAGCGAAACAGTCAATTAGAGCCATGGCCACTCCCTTGTCTGTGAGGAGCACCATATCCCTTCTCTGACTGCCCCTAACTGTGTGTATGTTCCCTTGATCGGCCCCTCTGACACTATGCTCTGCAGAATTCATGCATACGGTTCATACATCAGACGCTGGGAATGATACGAGGGATGGAAAGACAATTGTTTTTAAAGACAGTGCTTTTTAAGCATTTTTATCAGGACTTTAAAAACTTTTATCCAATGCAGAGGGCCGCCGAGCAGCCTCCAATGCAGACTGTTGCTGGGTGGAACCTTTCAACTTGGTTTTTCAATCAACATTTCAGAGTATAGGTTAAATGTTGCGACGGTTGACATAAGAACGACGACACCAAGTTCTGTAATGTAGTTTTTAACTCCCTTTTCCACTATTTCCAAAAGGGGTCAAGGAGGACATTTCCTTCCGTGATATTTTTTATTTTTTTTTAATTTTTTTACAGTCAAGTTGCACCAGTAGAGCTAGGCTTATCAGTAGCAATACTGGACTTGGTTGAATGTATTATGGTCACTTTTATCTCAGGCTGTCTAGCCTGTCAATCATTCCCACCAAGGTTAAACAAGGGCGGACCTGGGGCTGAGACGGGTGTGTTTTTCAAGCCCAGGTGTTGTGCTCCTCCAGTACAGTTTATGCACTTTAGATATTTTCATTTTTTTAGTCTGTCCACATCTTCACACAGTGCCGGAAGACAGGTGGAAGGGGAAATTGATTGTATTGCAGTGTGCCTGACTGCACAGCTTCAATGTCTGTCTCCTCTCTCCTTGCCTTAAAGCTACTGTAAACAAGTGGTCATCATGGATTCTACATTTTTAAGACACTAAATCATCAGTCGCAAAGAATATGAACTGTTTTTTTTACTTTGTAAAATGTTCATTTAAACCTATTTCCAAAATAGTATCTTAGCAGGTAAACTGTTTTTGTGTGTGTGTGTGTATATATATATACACACACGAGGAATGTTTTTTTATTTTTGTTGGTCTGTTACTTTCTGCGCTATCTTTATGCATCATGTACAATTTCTAGGGATGTATTGTTTATATTGTGGACGTGAAGGAGGTGGAATTCCTGTCTGTGTGTTTGAGAACGATGGGGCGGGAGGTCACATTGGTCCCGTTTATAGAAATCAATTTTGTGGCGAAGCTAAAGGCTTAGTTGGGTGACACCACCAGACTGTCTCCTCATTCTTAAGGGTAATGTAACACTTGCTATAAGTTCCCTATTATGCCATAGTCTTTTTATGGATGAAGCCTGTCACAAACATTTCAAGCTTTTGGGCCCTCCTGTTTGGAGAGGGATTGACCCAAGTAGCGAATCATTGGCGGCTTAAGATTTGGTCCTTGTATTTCAAACCAAAATATGTCTTAATTGAAATGCCTGTAGTTCGCTTGGATGACAATCTGGTCAGTGTTGTATTGAATTCATTGATTTTTAATGTTGAGTAAGTTGAGAAGCAAACTGTCTGACTTCCTTTTCCTCTCTTTTCCCTCTGTTTTAGTGAAGTATATCCTCTCGTTAGAGTATTTTACTATTTCTTATACGGTTGTAGTTTCCATGAAACAATCTCTCCTACATATTATGGCCAAATCGACGCCGCACAAAGTTAGTTGGGCCCTACTACGTAAACAGTGCTGCTGCAAAGTAATTTTCTTCTGTCATAGGTCAGTTCAAATGGGACTAACTTAGTCTTTATAGCTGTTACCGGTGCCATACATGTAATGACCCTGGTGGTGATTGTTTTTTTGTTTTTTACAGCTAGATGCATGGGAAGAGCTGATATGGAATTCCGTGTTATTATTAACCTAGATTTGTGACTACCATAAATCCCCATTCCTTCGCTACCACTTGTTTTCGGCTCTTTCATGAGGCTTAATGTCAGCACCATTTCCAGAATTGTCTAGAATGTCAGTGGGGAAGGGTAGATGTTATAGATCTTCCACAAATGGAGATATGCCGAGTCACCTTTTTCTCACACAGTTTGGGTCGACTGTAGGGTTCATTCAGACTTGAGTCTGAAAACTAAGCAAAGAATGTTAACTATTTTAACAGGTTTTGAATATAGATGCAGTACAATAAAGCGGGTATGTGGTTTATTCATTACTACACTTCTACGTTACTACATATTACTCATTGTGATACTGGAATCGGCTGGATACTGAACATTATTTAGGAAGGCTATTTTATATATATCAGGTTTTGGATGCAGAATGAAACTTGAGTCGTAGATGCCAATGGGGGAAATGCATGCAAATATGTCAAGGTGGGGGGGGCATGAACTGTCTCAAATGTGTAGCATCACAATACGACCAAATGCATCCTAAATGTTTTTCCATTTCACTGTGAAATCATGGCTGATGTATGGACAGTATAACTGGTTATTGTGCCTTAAACCTGGGATTGAGGGAACATGCCCCTTCTACATAGAAACTTTTTGAATAGTCTGCAATATATGCCTTAAACTTTAAATGTGTTTTTGTACAAGCATTTCAGAGAATAAAACTTTTTTCATACGCTGATCCTTGCGCATTTTTAAAAATCCAACTTGAAGAGTGTAGAATTAACCATAACCATATGTTTTCTTATTTGTCTGAACAAAGTTTAATAGAACGACTACCTTTCTTGGAACTTATTACATGGGCAAGATATTGTACATTGGATTTCCACCCCAGTTTTACCAAAACATTTTCATTTAAGGCAGGTCAAGAGTTGTACATAACCTTTTGGATGTAATTAACCTACTAAATGTTTTTTTCTGGAGTATTCCAGATGACTCCCATAGACCCCCAGATAACTGTTTTGCTTTATCCATAGGGGTGTCCCTGATGTACTTTTTTTTTGTTGACCATCTGTAGGGTTCAAGGACACTTCAACTTGATTATCTCCAGCTCAATACCAGTGCCGTCAAAGTATTCACACCCCTTAACATTTTGCTACAGCCTGAATTTAGAATGAATTTGAGATTTTATCACTCATCCTACATTGTAATTGTTTCAATGTTTACAAATTAGGAGCTTAAATGTCTTCAGTCAAGCATTCAAGCTATTAATTACGCTTTTGATGGTGGCATCAATAAACCACAGGAGGCTGCTGAGGGGTGGATGGCTCATAATGGCCTGAATGGCGCAAATGGAATGGCATCAAACACATGGAAACCATGTGTTTAATGTATTTGATACCATTCCGCTCCACCCATTATCGCTAGCCTGTCCTCCCAAATTAGGTGCCACGAACCTCCTGTGCAATACACCAAGTTACTACAAAGATACAGGTGCCCTTTCAAACTCTGTTGCTGGAAAGGAAGAAACTGCTGAGGGATTTCACCATGAGGACAATGCTGATTTTTAAAACAGTTGCTGAGTTTATTGGCTGTGGATAGAACTGAGAATGGAGTGAAAAGAAAGTGTGTAAAGAAAAATATTCCAAAACATGCATCCTGTTTCCAATAAGGTACTAAAGTAATGCTGCAAAAAATGTCATTAACTTTTTGTCCTGAATACAAAGTGTTCTGTTGTGGGCAAAAACAACGCAACACATCACTGAGTACGACTTCATATTTTCAAGCATGGTGGTGGTTGCATCATGTTATGGGTATGGTTGTCATTGGCAAGGACTTAGGAGTTTAAGATCAAGATAAACGGATATGCTTGTTATTGGCAAGGACTAGGGAGTTTTCTAAGGATAAAAACAAACGGAATAGAGCTAAGCACGGGAAAATCCTAGAGAAAAACTTGGCTCTGTCTGCTTTCCAACAGACACTGGGTGACATTCACCTTTCAGCAGGACAATTACCTAAAACGCAAAGTAAAATATACATTGAATGTTCCTAAGTGGCCTAGTTAGTTTAGGCTTAAATCTATGGCGAGACTTAAATGGCTGTCTAGCAAATGATCATCAACCAACTTGCCAGAGCTTGAATATTTTGGGGGGAGAATATTGGGCAATCTGAACTATGTTAAGATTTCAAAAGGTAGACATGCCTACAGGTGCTCATTGAGGCCTTTAAGTTCTTTGGTTATCACTTTTCAACTAGTGTGGATCTGTATATTTTAAAAAGTGAATAAATAACAAAGAAATGTGAAACTCTGGATTTAGGCCAAAGCTTCAAGGGGAATGTTAATTATGGTAGTTGGACAAGTGTCATGCCTACTTCCGCTCCGACCCAATCGACGTCACCGGTCTACTAACCACCAGTCCTGGCAATCATCATTATGCACACCTGCACCCCATCATTTTGCACACCTGGACCTCATTATCACCTTGATTACTCTCCCTTTATTTAGGCCTCAGTAGCCTCCGTTATCAGGCAGTATTGGTTTTGTGTACGTTCTGTACGCTTCTCCTGTTTTGTTTATCGACATGATTCTTATTATTAAAATCACCTGCTTCCTGACTCCCAGCTTTACAGAATACTGACTCTTATAAAATGGAAGCAGCAGAAGATAAGGACATCTCCCAGGCGGTTGACAAACAAGGACACCTAATATGCCAACACCAGGATCAGTTGGCACAATTGGGTACGGCTATGGATAAGGTTCTCCGCGTTCTCCACCGCCTCGACACCAACCAAGAAGATTCACCTACATCTAGCGGAGGTCCTCCTACCACAAGTCGCCCCAGCCTATCCAGCAGTCTGCCCAGGTCAGCGACGCCGGTCATTTCCCTGCTAAACGGGTAGGGGTTGGTGGGGGCTCCTCTCTCTGTCTGGGAGAGAGGAGAGGAAGAGCTTGGCTCCTACGAGAGGTTCATGGCTCTGTTCAGGGCAGTCTTCGACCATCCATCGGAGGGCGGAGAGGGAGGTGAGTGACTACTTCAACTCCGGCAGGGTGTCCAGACCGCTGCGGAGTACGCCCTCACCTTCCGGACCGTGGCAGCCTCCAGTGGATGGAATGAGCCGGCGTGCCTCACCCTATTCCAAAGAGGACTGTGCGAGGAGGTCCAGACGTAGTTGGCGTGCCGGGTTGACAACCTTTCCTTCGATGCGCTCATCACGGTGGTCATCCATCTGGACAACCTTCTTCGGGAGTGCCGGCACCCTTCGCCTCTCGCCCTACTCTTTGGCCGCCCTAAGCAATAGCCTGAACCCATGGAGGTGGGGGTCACAAACCTCTCCGCAGTAGAGCGGCGTCGCTGGAGACAGCTGGGGCTGTGTTCCTATTGCGGCCAGGAGGGGCACAAGATTCAGTGGTGTCCGTTGCGTCCCAACCCGGTGTCCACAGGGACAGAGGGCCGACCCCGTGATCATCCATCTCCAGGGGGAAGGCGTGACTATTCCATCATCATCGCTTTTCGCCAAACCCTTCCTGGTTTCCATTTCACTGGCTGGCTGTCCCTCAAGTGTTTTCTCTACAGCTCTAATGGACTCCGGTGCCGCAGGGAATTTAATCGACAAGGCCCTCGCCTCCTCCCTGTACATCACCTTGTGCCCGCTCTCCTTTCTAGGTCCAAACCTTGGATAATCGACCATTGGGATCTGGCAATATCACGCACATCACAGCACCACTCACCCTAACCGTGGGACCGCTGCACCAAGAAAGTCTTTCTTTCCTTATCATCAATTACACAAAGTAATCTCCCGCCTCCCGTGGCTCCAACGTCATGACCCCACCATCTCCTGGTCGAGGATGGAAATCACTGCCTGGGCACTAAGATGTCTGAATACCTGCTTTCCCTTACCCTGTGGTTCCATGTCAGTTGAAGAGTCATGTGGTTGCCCTCCAGCCTGACATCCTGGTAAACCTCTGGGAGGTTTTCTCCAAGACCCGCACCACCAGTCTCCCTCCTCATCCCCCCTGGGACTGTGCCATCAACCTGCTTGCAGACTCTGCGCAGCCGCGTCTGTGGCTGAAACTGAGGCCTTGGAGGAGTACATCCAGGAGGCTCTCCAGCAGTGTTTCATCCACCTCCCCTGAGTCGGCAGGCTTCTTCTTCGTGACCTAGAAGGAGGGAGGTCCACGACCGTGCATCGATTAGAGATGCCACAATTCCATCATCACCAAGTCACGCTACCCCACCCGCCATCAAACAGCTCCGTCAGGCCCGTTCTTTTTTTTTTACTAAACTGGACCTGCGGAGTGCCTACAATCTTAACTGCATCCAGGAGGGGGATGAATGGAAAACGGCCCACGATGTCTGGGCACTACGAGTACTTGGTGATGCCTTTATAGATTAGCCAATGCTCCGTCATGGTTCCAGGCATTCGTAAACGAGGTGTTCTGTGACATGCTCGGGCGCCAGGTGGTTGTGTATATTGATGACATCCTGATCTGCTCGGCCACTTTGGAGGATCACATCGCCCACGTCCGGGTTGTCCTGGGACGCCTCCTGGAGAACCATCTGTACGTCAAATTGGAGAAGCGCCTGTTCCATCAGGTCGACGTCTCCTTCTTGGTATACCGGATCAGCCCACAGGGAGTGGTTATGGATGCGAGGAAGGTCGAGGCAGTCAAGTCATGGCCAGTCTCAACCACCATAAAGGGAATACAACGTTTTTTGGGGTTTGCCAACTTCTACAGCCGCTTCATTAAAAACTGCAGCTCACCTCAAGGGTGGCCTCCTTAAGTTGGTGTGGAGTCCTGCAGCCGATGAGACCTTCCGCCTACTGAAGGGGCGTTTAACCTCCGCCCCGTTGCTGAAACACCCAGAAACACCTCAATGTCGCTGGTCTACTAACTACCGGTCCTGGCAATCGTTACGCACACCTGGACCTCATCATCACCAAGATTCTCTCCCTTTATTTATCCCCCAGGCATCAGGCAGTATTGCTTTTGTTCACGTTCTGTACACTTCTCCTGTTTTGTTTATCTTCATGATTCTTATTTAACTCACCTTTTGCACCTGCTTCCTGACTCCCAGCGTATACGTTGGCTCCCTGACTCCCAGCGTATACGTTACAACGAGAGTATGACAGCCCTTTTAGATCGAGAGCTGTTATTGACCTTAAAGGCTCAGTGGCTCTTGAA
This sequence comes from Salvelinus alpinus, assembly GCF_045679555.1. Taxonomy (NCBI): domain Eukaryota; kingdom Metazoa; phylum Chordata; class Actinopteri; order Salmoniformes; family Salmonidae; genus Salvelinus; species Salvelinus alpinus. Next base: position 53,001,852 of record NC_092087.1, on the reverse strand, counting down.
ACACCATCTAGCATCTACCCCCTACTCTATCTGGTGCTTTTTACTGAAACCTTTCACAAGTGGGATCCTGTGTTTCATTATAGTGGACTACTTCATTGTATCACTTGTCAAAATGGTGTCACAACTGCAATGTGAGGAAATCAAATCGGTTCTTTTGGTATGGGAATGTCTTTTATTTTCTCCAATACAGAATATAAAAGGTATACAGCTGCTGCACTGAATGCAGCAGGACATTGAAACAACTCTTCATCTTGGAATAAAGGACACGTTACTTTTTTTGAAACAAGGATCCTTCGTTGGTTCTTTACAGGCATGCTACTTTTCCACAACAATTCAACCTAAACAACCCAGCCCAACCGCTTCCTTCTGCTCTTCATCCTCCTCCTTGGAAGGGCAACGCATAAGACTTTGCTCGGCAAAACACAATTTCAAGGCTGACTTGAACAACATTGCCCCTTGCTTTTTTTTTTATATGTCCGATCCTTCAGCAACATTCATATTGAGTGTTCCAACTTTAATGATTTTGATGCATCAATGCAGGCATAGTTAGAATAGACCTGATCAGCTGACAAGGGGATACGACTAGCAACAGGTCAAATAAAAGGTGGAATAATAAGCATTTAAGCAATGAGGGTAAACTATAACCTGCTTTGATTGTCAAAAACATTACATGAATAGAACAAAATAGAGTCCTTTTAAAATGTGGTTTTCCAACACAGCTCCTGGATAGAAGGTGCAGTTTCTTACAAAGGCAGTGTTGGTGCTGATGTGAGAGAAGGAGAGGTAAACTTGGCCAGTACACACACAAAGGTGTTCAGTGCATCTTATAAGTCTAACACGGCTTCCTGTCACCTTTCCTTCATCTGCACTGATTTATGAAAGACTACGAATTACAGAAAGGACATATGGAGACGAAGCCACTATAGACTTGTTCAGATGCATTTAGCTGAGATACACTCCTCAATGGATAATCACCATTGACAATAAAACTCACGGAAGAGGAGTACATCCCAGCTAGAAAGCACTATGTGTGTGGGCCGCGAGGCAGTCGCCCGTCTCTCTACATGTCGTCCTTGTCCTTGGCGCCGTGTTTGAGGATGCGAGTGAACTCGGCGTAGTTGAAGTTGCCCTTCTTGTCGATGGGCGCCTCGCGAAACAGCTCGTCAACCTCCTCGTCGGTGAAGCGGTCACCCATGGTGGTTAGCAGCTCCCGCAGGTGGTCCTCGTGGATTACTCCTGCAAACAGGGGAGAGTTATTGGGCCTGTGTCACTCTATGCTTAGCGGGCTCCTAGTATTGTCATTGTCATGCCAGTAATGGAGTAAGACAGCACAAACATATCTGGGACTCAGCGTAGTGGACTCTTTCCAAGATAATGGGCTGTAGCCTGTATATCTCTGGTCCTGTGGTCCAGATCTGTATGTGCTAAGAAGGGTTGATCAGCTCTAGCTACAGATCTAGACCAGGCTACAATGACGACTTTTCACAACCTACATCTGAACCAAACTAATTGGGTTTGTAATTTTCTAGGGATGTGCATCTCGCCTTTCATGAATGGTTCAAAACGCATCTAGATACATGGTACTTGGGCTCGGATACGATATGTTTTATTTTTAAACGATTCAGCGAAGGAATTGATGCAATTCGGTTCAATACGATTCGATGCACTACATTTTTTGCATGAACACATTCATTTTCCATTTTAAATTAATATCGCTGCTGATGGGATAATTTCTCACAACTGATTAGCCCTCAGTTTAAGAAGTGTGTGTTAGCAGAATGGAAGGAAGCGGGGGTTTATTTGATCGCCTACGACTTCTCAGAAGGCAGCCCGCCCTCTGGCCCCTTTTTCTCAGCCTCTTCACGCAAATCACAGGGATCTGGGCCTGTTCCCGAGAAAGCAGTATATCATTTGCGTCGTGCTCGTCAGACTCGTTAAAGGAAAAAAAGGATTCTGCCAGTCCGTGGTGAGTAATCGCAGTCCTGATGTCCAGAAGTTCTTTTCGGTCATAAGAGACAGTAGCGGCAACATTATGTACAAAATAAGTTTAAAAAAAATAGTTAAACAATGGAAATAAATGAACAAAAAAACAATCGGTTGGGTACACGTAAAACGTCAGTCTTCTTCTCCGGCGCCATTAAAAAAAAAAAAATGCATGGCATTTAGCCATTAATACACTGCTCAAAAAAATAAAGGGAACACTTAAACAACACAATGTAACTCCAAGTCAATCACACTTCTGTGAAATCAAACTGTCCACTTAGGAAGCAACACTGATTGACAATAAATTTCACATGCTGTTGTGCAAATGGAATAGACAAAAGGTGGAAATTATAGGCAATTAGCAAGACACCCCCAATAAAGGAGTGGCTCTGCAGGTGGTGACCACAGACCACTTCTCAGTTCCTATGCATCCTGGCTGATGTTTTGGTCACTTTTGAATGCTGGCGGTGCTTTCACTCTAGTGGTAGCATGAGACGGAGTCTACAACCCACACAAGTGGCTCAGGTAGTGCAGCTCATCCAGGATGGCACATCAATGCGAGCTGTGGCAAGAAGGTTTGCTGTGTCTGTCAGCGTAGTGTCCAGAGCATGGAGGCGCTACCAGGAGACAGGCCAGTACATCAGGAGACGTGGAGGAGGCCGTAGGAGGGCAACAACCCAGCAGCAGGACCGCTACCTCCGCCTTTGTGCAAGGAGGAGCAGGAGGAGCACTGCCAGAGCCCTGCAAAATGACCTCCAGCAGGCCACAAATGTGCATGTGTCTGCTCAAACGGTCAGAAACAGACTCCATGAGGGTGGTATGAGGGCCCGACGTCCACAGGTGGGGGTTGTGCTTACAGCCCAACACCGTGCAGGACGTTTGGCATTTGCCAGAGAACACCAAGATTGGCAAATTCGCCACTGGCGCCCTGTGCTCTTCACAGATGAAAGCAGGTTCACACTGAGCACATGTGACAGACGTGAGAGTCTGGAGACGCCGTGGAGAACGTTCTGCTGCCTGCAATATCCTCCAGCATGACCGGTTTGGCGGTGGGTCAGTCATGGTGTGGGGTGGCATTTCTTTGGGGGGCCGCACAGCCCTCCATGTGCTCGCCAGAGGTAGCCTGACTGCCATTAGGTACCGAGATGAGATCCTCAGACCCCTTGTGAGACCATATGCTGGTGCGGTTGGCCCTGGGTTCCTCCTAATGCAAGACAATGCTAGACCTCATGTGGCTGAAGTGTGTCAGCAGTTCCTGCAAGAGGAAGGCATTGATGCTATGGACTTGTTCCCCAGACCTGAATCCAATTGAGCACATCTGGGACATCATGTCTCGCTCCATCCACCAACGCCACGTTGCACCACAGACTGTCCAGGAGTTGGCGGATGCTTTAGTCCAGGTCTGGGAGGAGATCCCTCAGGAGACCATCAGGACGCCACCTCATCAGGAGCATGCCCAGGCGTTGTAGGGAGGTCATACAGGCACGTGGAGGCCACACACACTACTGAGCCTCATTTTGACTTGTTTTAAGGACATTACATCAAAGTTGGATCAGCCTGTAGTGTGGTTTTCCACTTTAATTTTGAGTGTGAATCCAAATCCAGACTCCAAATCCAGACCAAATCCAGACCTTGATTTCCATTGATAATTTTTGTGTGATTTTGTTGTCAGCACATTCAACTATGTAAAAAAAAAGTATTTAATAACAATATTTCATTCATTCAGATCTAGGATGTGTTATTTTAGTGTTCCCTTTATTTTTTTGAGCAGTGTATAATGAGTTTGGAATTTTTACACCGTCTCAAAGGCGAATGGTAGATCTTTTGGAATTTTACTTAGAGCTTCTCCTGCTCAGATCAGTGAATGTATGTATGGGAGTCTATTCCTGACATTTTTTTCAATGTCGATACTATCTACAAATTTTAAGATACTACACTGAAAAGATTTTACTGAGTTACAGTTCATATAAGGAAATCAATCAGCCCTACTCTAGTGTTTCCCAAACTCGTTCCCGGGGACCCCAAGGGGTGCACGTTTAGCTTTTTTGCCCTAGCGCTACACAGCTGATTAAATAATCAAAGCTTAATGGTGAGTTGATTATTTTAATCAGCTGTGTAGTGCCACACTCTTAGAAAAAAGGGTTCCAAAAAGAGTTCTTAGGCTCTTCATGTAGGAGAAGCCTTTTTGGTTCCAGGTAGATCCCTATTGGAAAGAGTTTTACATGGAACCCAAAAAGGGTTCTACCTGGAATCAAATGGGTTCTTCAAAGCCGAATAACTATTTTAGGATCTAGATAGCACCTTTTTTTCTAAGAGTGTAGGGCAAAAAACTAAGTTGTGCACCCCTTGGGGTCACCAGGACCGCGTTTGGGAAACACTGCCCTAATCTATGGATTTCACATGACTGGGAATACAGATATGCATTTATTGGTCACAGATACCTTTAAAAAAGTGTGGCGTGGATCAGAAATGGACTATATCTGGTCTTATTCGCATAGAGTTGTGATCAGGCTGTTGACATGTCTGAGTATGCAGGCCATGGAAGAACTGGGACATTTTTGTGTGCAGATCCTTGCGACATGGGGCCATGCATTATCATGCAGAAACATGAGGCGATGGCGGCGGATGAATGGCACGACAATGGGCCTCAGGATCTCGACAGGGTAACTCTGTGCATTTAAATTGGTATCGATAAAATGCAATTTTGTCCGTAGCTTATGCCTGCCCATACCCTCACCATGGGGACTCTGTTAAAAACATTGGAATCAGCAAACTGCTCGCCCACATGACTGCATATATGCTGTCTGCCATCTGCCCCGATACAGTTGAAACCGGGATTCATCCGTGAAGAGCACACTTCTCCAGCATGCCAGTGGCCATCAAAGGTGAACATTTGCCCACTGAAGTCAGCTATGATGCTGAACTGCAGTCAGGTCAAGACACTGGTGAGGACGCAGATGAGCTTTCATGAGACAGATTGTGCAGAAATGAATCTGTTGTGCAAACCCACAGTTTCATCAGCTGTCCGGGTGGCTGGTCTCAGATGATCCAGCAGGTGAAGAAGCCGGATGTGGAGATCCTTGGCTGGCGTGATTACACGTGGTCTGATGTTGTACTGCCAAATTCTCTAAAACAACCTTGGAGGCGGCTTATGATATAGAAATGACCATTCAATTATCTGAATAACTGCTCTGGTGGACATTCCTGCAGTCATCATGCCAATTGCCCATCACTTCAAAACTTGAGACATCTGTGGCATTGTGTTGTGTGACAAAACTGCATATTTTAGAGTGGCCTTTTATTGTCCCCAGCACAAGGTGCACCTGTGTAATGATCATGCTGTTTAATTAGCTTCTTGATATGCCACACCTGTCAGGTGGATGGATAATCTTGGCAAAGGAGAAATGCTCACTAACGTGGATGTAAACAACATTTGAAAGAAATCATATGTTTGTGCGTATGGAACATTTCCGGGATCTTTTATTTCAGCTCATGAAACATTGGACCAACACCTTACATGTTGCGTTTATATTTTTGTTCAGTGTAAGTCGAAATTTCAAGATACGTAAGTAAACATTTCAAGATGTGTTTCCCTGTGGCCCAGAGATTTCCTAATCTGGTAGGCTAACCCAGTGGTTCTCAAACCTCTCCTCGGGGACCCTCAGACAGTTCATGTATTTGATCTATTCCAGAACTACCACACCTGATTCAACTTAACCTTGATTAATGTGAATTAGATTAACTATTTCAGGGCTAAAACAAAATTGTGAAATGTCTGGGGGTCCCAGAGGAGAGGTTTGAGAACCACTGGGCTAACCTAACCAGCTAAAACTTTGTACCCTAGTTGGATGGTATTATTAGCAGTTGATGTTACTCTTCAATAACACAGACCCCAGGTTTATTCAAAGAGAACAAATCATGCGGGGAGGTAGATGTTCATGCTCCCCTGTCCTCAGTGAATCTCTCCTGAGTGATTCTCCTGTGATTCTCCACACAGAACAAAGGGACAGGATGTAGTTTTATAACCCAGCCCTAGCCTGTGGTATACCAATTAGAATTCCTTGCAATAAAACTGGGCCAATGGACAAATAACAAGTATCCTATTTCAGATTCAATGTATAAACAATTTGGGCCAATGAGAACTTGCTATGAGTCCTGGACTGACATTCCTCCCATGTCTCTGGCCCATTGATATTACAGAAGAAACACTATTTCCATTGATCGTTAGTACTCTATTGACCTCTCGTCCTCTGCGTTGTGTATTTATCTTCGGAATATTCTTACAGTATGACAGTGATACATCTGCTATGATGGGACGAGATTTTATCTAATCAGGTCATACGGTTTAAAAAATAATAATTTGACAATTGAACTAACAGAGCTGAGTTTGCTTTAGGCAGGTTTGTGTTGTGTAGGCCTTTGCATCTATAATTAAAAAGTTACTCACACAGTATGTCATCACTATTGTCTAGGTAGCCTAGCCACACGAAGTTTGAATATAAACCAAATTTGATCACATTCACATTTTCTCTTAACATATATAAATTGTCTATTTTAGGCTATGAATACATAGCTTAGGCTATAAAAAATACTTGTTTCCCTTGGCCAGAGGGGATCAGAGCTCATAGGCTTCTCTAGGCTAACTGCAGCTGTTATCAGTAGGCTGCAGTTGATCAGACTGAAGCACAGATTAATTATGCACGACTTGGCAAATCAGTCTAAACAATAGTACTTTGTCCCTATTTTCTACACTTTTATGTCAATATTTTTTTATCAAACAATCAAAAGTGTTGGGGAATATGCCAGCTCGCCACACGTTTGCTGATCTCACGTTTGCTGGATAGATGGATATCGCCACATAATGCTACAAATGAAAAAACATATCCTACCTATATGTATGTTCCACTATCTAGAAATTCCGAGATACTATCTCGAAATATTGACTTACTATTTCAACATTGAGATACGCATCAACGTTAAACAAAATATGAATGTGACCATGTACAACTCCCCAAAATGACCCTGTTCATGTAAAAATGACCAAATACCTTGACTGTTTAAAGCAAAACTACCAAAACTATTTGTTATGGTGAACCTAAAATTGAACCTTCCAATAAAATTGGAATGATTGAAAACTCCGATCAACTGTTGCATCCCCCCTAACACTACACAGCTGATTCAAATAACCAATTAATCATCAAGCTCTGGTTAATTGAGTCAGCTGTGTAGTTCTAGGGCAACAACCAAGACATGCACCCAGGGGGGTCTCAGGACCGACTTTGGGAAACCCTGGGCTACTGAACTGATGGAGAGGAAGCTATTTTAGAAATAAAACACTATTAGTTAAAAACATAAGTGAACAAATCGTTTTGGGCTCCTGCAGACCGATACACTAGTATCTTAAACTCCCACACTTTAAGCTAAAAGATGATGGCCAGAGTTTGAATTTCCCATGATGTTGCACAGTGGTGTAAGTCAATAAGTCATTGTTTTAGTCAAAGTATGATATATCTGGGCATGAAGTGCCAAATCCGAATGTGTGACTACGTCGCACCCGAACGTGTGCGCTCACATAATCCCTTAAAAGACCTTTGCTTGAAAAACAACAAATAAGCAGCAATAGTACATTGACACCCCCCCCCCCCCCCTTTGTTTTTACACTGACGCTACTCTATGTTTATTATCTATGCATAGTCACTTTACCCCTACCTGTACAAATTACCTCAACTAAACTGTACCCCCCCACATTGACTCGGTACTGGTACCCCCTGTATATAGCCTTGTTATTGGTATTTTATTATGTTTTATTTAATATTTTCTTAACTTTATTTCTTGAACTGCATTGTTGGTTAAGGGCTTGTAAGTAAGCATTTCACTGTTGTATTCGGCGCATATGACAAATACCATTTGATTTTAATAGTACTATTTGTCCATCTTGAGATGGCGTAGCCAGTAATTAGTCTAACAATATTAAAGAAATCTGACATGAATTTTGACGTTTTTGTTGAGATCTTAATCTCGCACTTTTACATCTAACTAAGATGTTTGGTGCAGTATTTCTCAATTGAGAAAATGTGATTCCCTGTGAGAGCCTTCGTGCCCAAATCCATGCAGTTTGATGAATGTAACTGATTTGGTCATGTGTCAAGTGTATGTAGTAGAGGTCGACCGATTATGATTTTTCAACGCCGATACCGATTATTGGAGGACCAAAAAAAGCCGATACCGATTAATCGGCCGATTTTTTATTTATTTATTTATTTGTAATAATGACAATTACAACAATACTGAATGAACACTTTTATTTTAACTTAATATAATACATCAATAAAATCAATTTAGCCTCAAATAAATAATGAAACATGTTCAATTTGGTTTAAATAATGCAAAAACAAAGTTTGAGAAGAAAGTAAAAGTGCAATATGTGCCATGTAAAAAAGCTAACGTTTAAGTTCTTTGCTCAGAACATAAGAAAGCTGGTGGTTCCTTTTAACATGAGTCTCCAATATTCCCAGGTAAGAAGTTTTAGGTTGTAGTTATTATAGGAATTATAGGACTATTTCTCTCTATACCATTTGTATTTCATATACATTTGACTATTGGATGTTCTTATAGGCACTTTAGTATTGCCAGTGTAACAGTATAGCTTCCGTCCCTCTCATCGCCCCTAGCCAGGCTTGAACCAGGAAGACATCAACAACAGCCACCCTCGAAGCATCGTTACCCATCGCTCCACAAAAGCCGCAGCCCTTGCAGAGCAATAGGTGTAGTCTGCCATAAAACTTTAAAGAAGAAGCGTTCAGTAGTTACGCTATCCATATTACCAGCAATATTCTTTCTATTTCTATGACGACGGATTTGTGGCCGCAATTTAGATAATGCATTGATATATAGCTATCAACAGCTCATGTAGGCCCGGTTTAGCTGAGACTCATCTCTTGACAGGTAGGCTGGTAGGGTCACTGATCCCCCCGGTACTGCTGCTCATTCCGTTCACCAGCTCCGGAGGTCTACGTCACCTGCCTTCTAGGCATCACTGAACTGGATTCATTACCACCAACCCCGGACTGTCTTGCTTCATTATGCACACCTGGTTCCCATTCCCCCTGATTAGTATGTTATATATGAGCCCTCTGTTCCCCATTGTCCTTGTCGGTTATTGTTACCATGTCTGTTGGTCTTGTGAGCACCTGGCTGTTGTATCGGCTTCCATGCTACGTGTTATTGTGCACTTTTTTTTACGGGTCTCGTCCCGTGTATTATTTAGAGGTTTACACTTCACTCTTTGTTTGGGTGGAGAAAATAAAAACCCCCTGTTATGTATTCCTGCGCTTGTCTCCTATCATTATACAGGGTGGCAGGTAGTCATTTTCTGAAATAAATTTTGCAACTGACAGCAACTGACAGGAATTACTCAATAATACTCAGGAATTACTCAATTACTCAACTTCCTCTGAGGTGGGCCTTTTAAAGTAGCAATATGTAACTTTTTGGGTGAGCTGACCAAATTCACATAGAAATGTCAGTTATTGATCTGTCATCCTACTTGAAAGCAAGTCTAAGAAGTCTAAGAAGCAGTAGATCTGTTATATGTGCACTATTTCTATGCTTCCAGTTTTGTTTTTGCTTCTTTTACTTTCGGTCTTGTACACCAGCTTCAAACAGCTGAAACAATATTTTTGGTAATGGAAAATATATTTCACAATGACTCTACACTAGACTAGCTTATTTTGTTACATAAACTGAAATTAGATTTTTAGCAACCAGGAAAAGGTGGAGCATTTTTTGCATAGTTCAACTTTAAACATATGAACTGGGGACTGATGCATATCTGTGTATCATTAAATTCCTATAATTTTCCCATCTGTTTTTCCTTTTTAGTGTTTGATGTTGTTGTTATGGTGGAGGGTGGAGGCTAGGGGTTGACATTGGAGAGTGTTTGTGTGTGCTTGCATGTGTGTGTTTGTGTGTCTCACCAGAGCCCTCCTCGTCGAAGCAGGCAAAGGCGTTGCGGATGACGTCCTCGGGGTCGGTGCCGTTGAGGCGCTCTCCAAACATAGTGAGGAACATGGTGAAGTTGATGGGCCCCGGCGCCTCAGCCATCATCCCCTCCAGGTACTCATCAGATGGGTTCTTACCTGAGGAACACAACAAAACACACACACCATGGTCAACATTTAAGCGATTCTCCGGTCTTTTGTATACTTTTTAGCCGGTAGTTCTGAAAGTAGCCTCACTAGCCAAAAGTGGTTCCCGAAAATAGCATACTATTCCACACTGTGCAGATATGCGCACCACGTCGTTGCTCTCTCTCTCTCGCTCTGCTGTGGGTGCATGATGTTCCTCTTGCTAGCTGTCACTCATATGGCAAGGAGCTGAACTCAAATTTCTAGGGGGCTGGCCAACCGTACGTGGGGGAAAATGACGCAGCAGAGTTTCCAGAAAAACAGTTGCTTTCAAACTAGGGATTTCGTGGCTAATTGAGGTAAGACAGTAATTCTGCTCATAGAATATTCATGTATGAACTACACATTGACACATCCAGCCCAAAGCGGGAGGTTTAAAAAATACTTAGTTGTCGCCAAAGTTCCGGAGCATGTCTTAAAGTAGTCAAATCTGAATTTTGTTCAACAGTAGCCATTGATTAACTAGGTCAGGCTTTGTTTTTTGGTAGATTATGGTTAAATGTTATTACTGATCTGCCTGCTTATTGTTCTCTCTATTTTACAGTATACTAGTATTTAGCTGGGAAATGCATTTCTGTCGCAATATAGATTCAATGAAACTCATGTTCTATGACTGAGTGGAATTTCTTTGAATTGCACTGAATTCAATTCTACTTCCTGTCACTCAAACTCTACATTGTGTGGGGTGTGGCCAATTCAATTTGATATTCAACTCATGAGTTGAATGTTTAGGTCTTGTATATCTTGTATATCTCACTGTCAACTGCGTTTATTTTCAGCAAACTTAACGTGTAAATATTTGTATGAACATAACCAGATTCAACAACAGCCCTCAGTCCAGCCTCTCTCAGCCTATTGCAGACAGTCTGAGCACTGATGGAGGGATTGTGCATTCCTGGTATAACTCGGGCAGTTGTTGTTGCCATCCTGTACCTGTCCCGCAGGGGTGATGTTCGGATGTACCGATCCTGTGCAGGTGTTGTTACATGTGGTTTGCCATTGCGAGGGCGATTAGCTGCCGTCTTGTCTCCCTGTAGCGCTGTCTTAGGCGTCTCACAGTATGGACATTGTAATTTATTGCCCTGATCACATCTGCAGTCCCCATGCCTCCTTGCAGCATGCCTAAGGCACGTTCACGCAGATGAGCAGGGACCCTGGGCATCTTGCTTTTGGTGTTTTTCAGAGTCAGTATAAAGGCCTCTTCAGTGTCCTCAGTTTTCATAACTGTGATCTTAATTGCCTACCGCCTGTAAGCTGTTAAGTGTCTTAAGGACCGTTCCACAGGTGCATGTTCATTAATTGTTTATGGTTCATTGAACAAGCATGGGAAACAGTGTTTATACCCTTTACAAGGAAGATCTGTGTAGTTATTTGGATTTTTATGAATTATCTTTGAAGGGACGTTTCGTTTTTTGCTGAGTTTAGAATATAGTCAACCCTCTAACAACAGTTTCCAATGGGTTCCCCTTTAGCCCGTGTCTTACCCAGTGAGGCCAGCATATCGTGCAGATCCTCCTTGTCGATGAAGCCGTCTCGGTTCTGGTCGATCATGTTGAAGGCCTCCTTGAACTCCTGGATCTGAGACTGGTCAAACATGGCAAACACGTTGGACGTGGCCCTCTGGGGGCGCTTCTTGGTTGTCTTCCCCTTTGCGCGTTTGCTCGACATGGTGGTTGTTGGATTGGCCTAAGGGTTGCAGAATAGGACATGGATAGTTAGTCAGATGAAAGATAGAGACTTGCATATTGTCGAAGGGGAATGTCCCAAAAAATAATTTTAGAAAAATGCTATTGGTTAAAACTTGGCACTCAACAAGAGTATATAAAGTGAAAAGGTAGACAGTGACTAAATCAGTCAGTGTCATTACAATGTGCATTTTAAATGATCATACATGAGTTACAGTGGCGGTCAGTGCCGTTTAAGATGATGGAAGGACAATTTTTTTTTTTGAAGCATGGCCTTATTTCTATTACAGCATATTGGATGACTGTCATTCATATTCCATTCACCCAGCTCAATGTAAAATGAATAGGTTTAGGCTACTTACTACATGACACTCAAATTCTCCCAATAACCATCATGAGGTTGCTACAATCTAGCCTATGAATGAAAGTTTACAACATAGGTGCACAGGTCAAGAGAAATTTGAGTAATCAAGGTGACAGACTTTGACACATTCAATACCGCCTTGCACAATCTTGCCTGCATCTAGTGGACCTGGAGTGTAATCATTAGTCCAACAGGTGCAAATGAGAGTTTCTATTGGACAAATTCAGGTATGTTTATCTCCGTTTCGTTCTGTTTGCTTCCGTTTAAGAAACGTTTTTCAACAGAATCGACGGAATTAATACACCCCTGATCACACGCAAACACAGTTCACTTTCATAGCAGCCAGATCATTATATAATTCCTTCTCGCCTCTACGCGCTCTCTTCCTCTCACTTCTTCCCTTCACTTGTGGACTTCAATGCACAACACATCAGCTGTCTGTGACCATGCGAAAAAACCTTTCCAAGCCAAACCTTCATATCATAAACGCAAACCGTTACACACAGCCTACATCATTGTCACCATATTAGCTAACGTCAAGTCAACAACAGAGCTACTAGAACTAACACGTCAGTAAACCCGCTACAATCATGGAGTACAGTGTACAGTCAGAAAGTAGTTTAGCAGTTACACCGGTGGGCTCCGGTGGCAATAAATTAATAAAACCAAAAGCTTACCTTGACTCTGAAAAAAGTTCCAGTGTTAGCTAGGTAACATAGCATCCCTTTCTGTTTGAGCCGGGTGTTTGAGCAGGCTAAACTAGCTAGCTGCATTTGGTAGCTAAGTAAGTGAAAGTGAGAAATATAGCTCTCGCTCTCTCGCGCTTCTCCTTAATTTTTAAAGAAATGAATTTGTTTCAAAACTGTTCAACTATTGTCTTTCTTTCTCTTTGAGTCAACTACTCACCACATTTTATGCACTGCAGTGCTAGCTAGCTGTAGCTTATGCTTTCAGTACTAGATTAATTCTCTGATCCTTTGAATGGGTGGACAACATGTCAGTTCATGCTGCAAGAGCTCTGATAGGCTGGAGGACGTCCTCCGGAAGTTGTCATAATTACTCTGTAAGTCTATGGAAAGGGGTGAGAACCACAAACCTCCTAGGTTTTGCATTGAAGTCAATGTACCCAGAGGAGGACGGAAACTAGCTGTCCTCCAGCTATACCATGGTGCTACCCTACAGAGTGCTGTTGAGGCCACTGTAAGACCTTCATTGCAAAACAGTGTGTTTTAATAAATTATTTGGTGACGTGAATATATTTAGTATAGTTTTATCTAAAAATGATCATGGTCCTCCCCTTCCTCATCTGTGGAGCCTCCACTGATTAGTTAACATTTTACATCAATTGTATAGGTAAGGCTACGGACTTTAAATGATTATTACTCATTCCCAGTTATTCCATCTTCTAGTGATGCACCGATATGACATTTTTGGCCGATAAAAATATCCAATATTTTCCTTGCCAAAAGAAACCGATAACCAATATTTATAATTTTAGCGGCCTTTTATGCTTTCTAGTACAGTTAAATAGTTCACACACATGGACGCAGAGGTCTAAGGCACTGCATCTCAGTGCAAGAGGCGTCACTACAGTCCCTGGTTTGAATCCAGGCTGTATCACATCCGGCCGTGATTGGTAGTCCCATAGGGCGGCGCACAATTGGCCCAGGGTCATCCGGGCCGACATTGTAAATAAGAATTTGTTCTTAACTGACTTGCCTAGTTAAATAAAGGTTACACACACTGACCAAAAAGTTATTTGGTTGGCATTTATGTATGTCCCCATTACCAGTAAAACATAATCAAAACCTATTTCTTTCACTTACTTGCTGTGCTATTTCGTTGTTTCAGTCGTTTCATTATCAAACATGATTTGTATGGAACGACGTATGGGTCTTTGTGTCAAAAAAGATACATGTCAAATAACACTATTTGACGTGTCAAATAAGCTTGTTGACCAATCAGGACCTGAATATGACTGCACGTCACATAATAATTTAACACGTCCATACATTTTTTACGTAGTTATTACACATTGATTACACTATCACTCGTATTTCATATGTCACAACGATTCATCGATACGTATGCTATGATGCTGGTAAGTTGTCTCGCGCACCTACAGTGCTGGTCATAAAAAAAGCTAGCTAGCTCATGGATGCAAACAATGTTCTTCCCCAAAAACATAGCAAAATGACAATCTGTTTCAGTAGCTATAGTTAGCTAGCTAACTATATAGCTAGGTGTCATCATCTAAAATAACCCAAATTTATAAGACAGTTCTTATTTGATTAATGGTGGTCGGACCCATCTATGTGAAGCTAGCTACAATAAGGTTTAGCCACAATAGTGGACTTTGCGGTTATTCTTCAAAATAAAAGAATGGCACAATTCTACTATTTGTATTAATTTGCATCACTGTCAATGACATACTTATACTTTGAAGGCAAACTGCAAATTCCACTATTGTGCCTAATGCTTATTGTGGCTAGCTTCACAACACATAACCCGGTCCGGTTGACCTAGCAAATACGTACTCACAAGGATTCCTAAATCATTGCTAAGAATTAAAATGACTGCAGTTTCTACTGGTCATTGTTTTCAGGCTGGTTGTATTGGTGCTTGCTAGATACCAAGCTAAAGCTAGCTACCTCAGAAGTTGTGGTCGAACAAATTGTGCTTTATTACCAACACAGTTTTTTGTACAGCTTTGACAGTGCTACTGTATCTTTTTTGACACGCAAAGACCCAAACGGCGTTCCATAGTATGTATGTCATGAAGCTAATAGCAGTGACGCTATTACTGTGTAACTCTGGTAGGGCAACATCTGACAAGTAGCGCACTTGGTAGTGTGTACCGGTGCTCGACCAGTCGGCGAAAGCCAACAGCACCAACAAGAGATAAAGGTTGATTGTCAAGGGCAATCAACGACTATAAATTCCATGCTCTGACAGCTGATGCTTAAAGTTAGAGAGGGAGATATAAGTCTCCAGCTTCAGTGATTTTTGCAATTCTTTCCAGTCATTGGCAGCAGAGAACTGGAAGGAAAAGCGGCCAAAGTAAGTGTTGGCTTTGGGGATGACCAGTAAAATATACCTGCTGGAGCGCGTGCTACGGGTGGGTGTTGCTATGGTGACCAGTGAGCTGAGATAAGGCGGAGCTTTACCTAGCAAAGACTTATAGATGAGCTAGTGGGTTTGGCGACGAATATGTAGCGAGGACCAGCCAATGAGAGCATACAGGTCGCAATGGTGGGTAGTATATGGGGCTTTGGTGACAAAACGGATGGCACTGTGATAGACTGCATACAATTTGCTGAGTAGAGTGTGGGAGGCTATTTTGTAAATGACATCGCCGAAGTCAAGGATCGGTAGGATTGTCAGTTTTACGAGGGTATGTTTGGCACCATGAGTGAAGGAGGCTTTGTTGCGAAATAGGAAGCCGATTCTAGATATCATTTTGGATTGGAGATGCTTAATGTGAGTCTGGAAGGAGAGTTTACAGTATAACCAGACACTTTGGTATTTGTAGTTATCCACATACTCTAAGTCAGAACCGTACAGAGTAGTGGTGCTAGTCAGGCAGGCGGGTGCGGGCAGGAATCGGTTGAAGAGCATGTATTTAGTTTTACAAGGAGTGTTGTATGGCATTGAAGCTCGTTTGGATGTTTGTTAACACAGTGTCCAAAGAAGGGCCAGATGTATACAGAATGGTCTCGTCTGCGTAGCAGTGGATCAGAGAATCACCAGCAGCAGGAGTGACATCATTGATATATACAGAGGAAAGAGTCGGCCTGTGAATTTAACCCTGTGGCACCCCCATAGACTGCCAGAGGTCTGGACAACAGGCCCTCCGATTTGACACACTGAACTATATCTGAGAAGTAGTTGGTGAACCAGGCGAGGCAGTCATTTGAGAAACCAAGGCTATTGAGTCTGCCGATAAGAATTGATTGACAGAGTCGAAAGCCTTTGCCAGGTTGATGAAGACGGCTGCACAGTACTGTCTTTTATCGATGGCGGTTATGATATCGTTTAGGACCTTGAGCGTGGCTGAGGTGCACCAATGACCAGCTCGGAAACCAGATTTCAAAGTGGAGAAGGTACGGTGGGATTCTAAATGGTTGGTGATCTGTTTGTTATCTTGGCTTTCGAGTTGTCTCGCTGAACTGTTCTTACTTTTTCAAATGACGGCTCGACTTGTTGACTGCTCAATCCACAAAGCAGACATTGGGGGCTAGGTTAGGAATGCTGTGTTGCGCAAAATTTTACGCTGTGTCATTATGCCATGGACCTACGTTATAGAGGTATGCACGGTAGCTTTGACATCACTTTTTAACATCGGCGTTAAACTATACATCGGGCCGATACCGACGTTGGCATTTTTAGCTAATATCATCCGATTCTGATATGTTCACTGATATTTCGTGCATTCCTACCATTTTCAGTTTCTCTGCATTTGTGAGAAAGATCATGCCATCACCCTCCAAATCATACTTTTCTCTCAATTCACTGAAGACACCGGTGGTGCTACCCCTAAAGTGTCACCTGCAGTGAACAGTGTCAAGATGACAAAAGACGGCCACCTGCTTTCCTTGAGAACGGGCCAAATTTAGACCTGCCACTCACACGCGGGGCTCAGTGTGCATCATTGAGGAAGTGTGTACAGGAGGTGATAGTGCAGCTGGGCGTTGGCACTTCATAATACTGACTATGAGAGAGCCAATGCCATGCAGGAAGGAACAGGTAATTAGAGAAATATGTTGGATTTGAGTCAGTGACTGATGGAGTATCTATTGTTTCTCTCTCGACTGGCATTAAGTACAGGAGATATACAGTTCATTCGGAAAGTATTCAGACCTCTTCCCTTGTTCCACATTTTACTGTTATATGTTCTGTTACAGCCTTATTCTAAAATGATCAATCTACACAATACCCCATAATGACAAAGCAAAAACAGGTTTTTAGAAATTGTAGCAAAAAAATACAGAAATACCTTATTTACATAATTATTCAGACCCTTTGCTATGAGACTCGAAATTGAGCTAAATTTTCCATTGATCATCCTTTAGATGTTTTTACAATGTGATTGGAGTCCACCTGTGGTAAATTCAATTGATTGGACATGATTATATAAGGTTGTACAGTCGACATTGTATGTCAGAGCAAAAACCAAACCATGTGGTCGAAGTAATTGTCCTTAGAGCTCCAAGACAGGATTGCGTCGAGGCACAGATCTGGGGAAGGGTACCGAAATGGTTCTGCAGCATTGAAGGTCCACAGAGGCCTCCATCATTCTTAATTAGAAGAAGTTTGGAACCACCAACACCCTTCCTAGAGCTAGCCAAACTGAGCAAAAGGGGGGAGAAGGGCCTTGGGCAGGGAGGTGACCAAGAACCTGATGGTCACTGACAGAGCTCCAGAGTTCCTATGTGGAGATGGGAGAACCTTCCAGACGGACAACCATCTCTGTAGCACTCCACAAATCAGGCCTTTATGGTAGAGTGGCCAGATATGAGCCACTCCTCAGTAAAAGGCACATGACAGCCCACTTGGAGTTTGACAAAGGGTACCTAAAGGACTCAGACCATGAGAAACAAGATTCTTTGGCCTGAATGCCAAGCCTCATGTTCTGGAGGAAACCTGGCACCATCCCTAAGGTGAAACATGGTGGTGGCAGCATCACGCTGTGAGGATGCTTTTCAGTGGCAGGGACTGGGAGACTAGTTAGGATTGAGGGAAAGATGAACATAGCAGTACAGAGATCCTTGCTGAAAACCTGCTCCAGAGTGCTCAGGACCTCAGAATGGGGTGAAGGTTCACCTTCCAACAGGACAATGACCCTAAGCACACAGCCAAGACAATGCAGGAGTGGCTTCGGGACAAATCTCTGAATGTTCTTGAGAGGCCCAGCCAGAGCCCGGACTTGAACCGGATTGAACTTCTCTGGAGAGACCTGCAGCAATGCTCCCCATCCAACCTGACAGTGCTTGAGAGGATTTGCAGAGAAGAATGGGAATAACTCCCCAAATACAGGTGTGCCAACCTTGTAGCATCATACCCAAGAGGACTCGATGCTGTAACCGCTGCCAAAGGTGCTTCAACAAAGTACTGAGTAAAGGGTCTGAATACTTATTTAAATGTAATATTTCAGTTTTTATTTGTAAAAAATTTGCACAAATGTATACAAAACTGTTTTGGGTTTGTCATTATGAGGTATTGTGTGTAGATTGAGGGAAAAACGATTTAATCTATTTTAGAATAAGGCTGTAACGTAACAAAGTGGAAAAAGTCAAGGGGTCTGAATACTTTCCGAATGCACTCCAAATACTAGCCTTATTTGAGGGGTAGATTGGAACAACGTGTGTGCGTGTGATAGCAGGTTGTAGAATGGTAGAACACTAAATAATGATTGTGTTCAGGCAAAAAAAACAGGAGAACGTTATAAAACTCATCCTTATCGTCCAAATTCAGGTATTATAAACAAAAATCTACTGTTTCACCCCTACTTGTTGTTAACACGGTTACTTGTAACTTGAGGGTTCTGCTGAAACAAGTTATGTAATATGTCTACCAGTCCACCTTCATATATTGCGGGCAACTCCGCTCTGGACATAGACTTGATGAGGTTGTTAACACTGGACAACTGGAACATATGAAGGAGGACAGGTACACATATTGCATTACTTGTTTCTACAGAATCCTCTAGTTACAAGTAACTGTTTCCGGTTCATAAACCACCAGTGGTTAGAATATTTCTCCGAAGTTGGTTTCAGAGGTGTCACAGGCCGGCTCATAGCCCGTGGCAAAAATGAGGGGACAGGAACAACAGGTATAGACCAATCAAAAAGGTTCTTTATTATAAACCAAAAACTATTAACTTTAAACAAAGAAAAATTAATGAGGTGTGAAAGTATCATAATGTAGGGTGTATGTAAAGTGCAGGGATGCGTGAATCTGTGTGTGTGAATATGACTGAGTGAAAATGACGTAAAACTACAAAGGAACAAACAAAACAGGATCATACCTGGAGGAGCAGAGAGAGAGAGACAAAAGTCAGACTTCCAAGGAAGGCTATGTTAGCTAAGGCTTGTCGTTTGCCTATCTTCACTGTCCTTTATTGCTCTCTCTCCCCCCCCCCCCTCTGTCTCTCTCTAAGGTACAAAGAGACAGTCATTTTCCCAATTGGATCAACCTGCAATAACAGATAGTGCTCTCAATTTGACTCTGTAATATGTAACCACATTTCAACCTAGTCAAGATCTCCAATGCAAAGCATCCATACTGCTATCAGCCAGCCAACTGTATATGACCCAGTAGAAGTAAACAGGCCTCTGTGTAAAACCTGCACCTTATGCCCTTACTAACAAAGTTGACAATCGCACAGCATTGCACTTCAAGCAGTTGCTTGTTCCTTTCAATTAGGTTTGTTTACTTTACTCTGTTTCGGTCTCTCTGCTTGCCATCGGCGGTAACAGAGATCTGAGGGAGTGTTTCACAGTTTGCTAATTCTCCCTGTTGCTACGTGAGGAAGCCCAAAACAAAACATTGTCCAGCTCCTTTTCAGAGGATGAAGGAATTCGAAGATGATTAGGATTTTGGGCCAGGGGGCAAATGTTTCTTCTCAGAAGTTCTCACAGTCCTCTTTTCCAGAGCTTTATAAACACACCACTATGACAAAGGGGGCTGTTCAAAAATGAGATTGTTAGAAGAAGTGACTTTCAGGGTCAAATTAGCTGACTTCCTGTAAACGTTCACAGTTGGAATTTTGGAATGTTCCCGTTGTCTTTCACATTCTTGTGTGACTCCAGAGGGCAAGGGACAACGAGATCCCTATCCCCTTGTAGTGACGGCTAGCACAACAGTTAAAACGGATCAATTAGTCTAGTCCAAACCCCCTCATCTAATCCCAACTAACTAAATCTCTTCGGTCTGAAGCCACCTTGGAAACCTGTGTTTGCCAACCTTTGTGTGTAATATTCAAGTGGATTTCTACGCCCAAATGACCTCACTGCTTCTGAAACCTATTGAATTCCTCAGCACTCTCGACTGTCTGACTCACCGATGAGGTCTTGAAAACGTTTCAGGATTAACTCAATCATTGGTTTGTGTGTTGTGCTATTCTCTGATAACTGTTTATTAGTGTACCTCATCTTTGCCCAATGTACTCTATGTATCCCTCTGTGTTGCAGACACGTACACCCACTCACTGACTGTTAGTCACCAGACAGTCAATCACTCAGTCTTGACCTGACCACCTAACCTCTCACCACAGGTCACTACTACTACCAAGGGGTCAGCACTGGGGTCGTTTCACAACGCAACACAGTCCAACAAACCTAACCAACCTCTTGTCTGAAAACAGCTAAACATGACAGGCTTTAGATTAGAAGTGAGACTGAGTTTATGTGGGTCACAGAGTGGTGAAATTCCACTGTCTAATCTGGTGTGATGATGGGAGTACATTAGTAAAGCCTTCCTTCCACAAGTTGTGGGGACTACAGAGCACCAGCATGATGAGCCGCTACTCCAGATGACCCTAAACCTATGACTGGTTACTTTTGGCATACAAGGAGAACTTAGAAACCCTATCCCGCCCCCACCTTTAACCCAGCTCTTACCACTGTTGACAGTTTCCCATACAACTCTGACTAATGTGTTAAAGTGCCACAAATCTAATCCCAACATAAATGCCTCTCAACTGAACAACATTAAAACAGAAGGCAAAATGGAAGAAAAAATTGATCTTACCTTGGCTTCAAGGGAATAGTAGTTGTTTCTGGAGTCCTCTTAGCCCTTTGTCTGGGTCTCACTGTTTAGTTGGAAGGGAAGCAGGCAGCTCTGCTGAAAAGTTTGTTTAAAGCATCAGTCTTCTAACCGGCCACTCCCACTCCTCCCCTGGCCAATCGCCTGTCCCGGCTGTCTCAAACAGCTCAGGCGTTTACCCATACAAGGGAAAAGAATGTGCAGGCCTGCTGCTCCCCAGTGCCATAGCGGAGCAGGGGATGTTTGGGAATGGGGCCGAAATGACAGGAACTCTGATAAGGCTGCCTTATTTAGAGAGAAAAAACAAAGCGGCAGCGTGCAGAGGAGTTGTCTACGGTTTCTGCTTTTGTATCTGGGAGGGATGGAAGAGAAGATAGGGGCCGGGTTCTCTGGTGTTCTAAAGCAGAGCCCCTAGTTGTTTTTCAAGCTGCCTAGGGGACTCCTTAAAAAGGCAGTTTGCACGGCCAAGCTACTGTCTGGATCTCTAGGCAACACCTTTTGTCATGGCAGTAGCATCAGTTTTGTGTTTTTATTGAGATTTTTTGTTGTGCTGTTCCAATAAAATGTCCCTTTTAAATTCTCGTGTTACTGTTTTTGCAAATAGCTGCCAAGAAACAAAGTATCTGGTCACATTTGAGTTGCACAGATGTAGTCACATCTATTTTGTGGTGTTATTATCCAAATGTATCCATTAATGTATATACCTTACCTGTAATTACCACGTACAGCCAAGTACCATTTCTCCACGTACAGCCACTTATTTATTTTACCTTTTTTTTAACAGGGAGTCACCATTGAAACCAATGTCTCTTTTGCAAGGGAGCTCAGCATATACTCAAATGTCAAAATACAATATAATACAAATACACAAAATTACAAACACACTCAAGAAACACAATGACATTCCTCAGCAAAGATGTCCCCAACCAGCAATTTGAACTGCCGGGAGGCACCAGTACATCCAGTTGTAGGGAACTCTGTAGATTGTTCCATACATGGGGTGCAAAGAAACAAATCTGTTTATCACATTAATGACTGCCCCTAAAAACGAACTAATCCCTTTGAAAACAGTGGCATCAATATGAGTCAGAAACATTTATTCTTGTGTCAAAATTGACTACAACATGTAAATAGAATCATTTGTCATAAAGTCAGTCTCAGAGTTTAGAACCTGAGTGCGTCACAACGAGTAAACGAAGGTTGGGTTTGGATTATAATTATGTCAACAATGAATGATGTCTTTTGCCAAGCTCCATGTACAAATCGCCCCTCCGCCCACTTCTCTTCCCTTCATTGAACGGCGCTCCGTTGTTTCATCGCCAAGAAACATGTTCAAAGGATCACAGACGTTTTGAGACTAAAAAACCCATACAGATTGACCATGCGACAATGCATGCTTCCAGAAGGATGCACAGCCAACTATGGTTTGCATGCCCTGCCAAAAGACCCTACCATGCAGAATAAGTGGTTGGAGTTTGTTGAGTATACCTCTAGCAAGACCATAGACTGCTGGTTATGTATCTACAGTGGGGTCCATACCGTCACAAGCATGGGGTCCATGTACTGGCCCGAGCGGATAGAGTCTAGGTGTAGTTATGTACAGTACCAGTCAAAAGTTTAGACACACCTACTCATTCAAGGGTTTTTTCTACATTGTAGAATAATAGTGAAGACATCAAAACTATGAAATAACACATATGGAATCATGTAGTAACCAAAAAAGTGTTAAACAAATCAAAATATATTTTATATTTCAGATTCTTCAAAGTAGTCACACTTTGCCTTGATGACAGTTTGCACTCTTGGCATTCTCTCAACCAGCTTCATGAGGTTGTCACCTGGAATGCATTTCAATTAACAGGTGTGCCTTAATTTGTGGAATTTATTTCCTTCTTAATGAGTTTGAGCCAATCAGTTGTGTTGTGACAAGGTAGGGGTGGTATACATAAGATAGCCCTATGTGGTAAAAGACCAACTCCATATTATGGCAAGGACAGCTCAAATAAGCAAAGAGAAACAACAGTCCATCATTGCTTTAAGACATGAAGGTCAGTCAATCTGGAAAATGTCAAGAACTTTGATAGTTTCTTCAAGTGCAGTAGCAAAAACCATCAAGCACTATGATGAAACTGGCTCTCATGAGGCCTGCCACAGTAAAATAAAACCCAAAGTTACCTCTGCTGCAGAGGATAAGTTCATTAGAGTTACCAGCCTCAGAAATCATAAATTAACTGCACCTCAGATTGCAGCCCAAATAAATAACAGACACATCTCAACATCAACTGTTCAGATGGGACTGCGTGAATCAGGCCTTCGTGGTCAAATTGCTGCAAAGAAACCACTATTAAAAGGACACCTGCAACTGACCTAAGACGGAATTTTTACTAGGATTAAGTGTCAGGAATTGTGAATAACTGAGTTTAAATGTGTTTGGCTAAGGTGTATGTAAACTTCCGACTTCAACTGTATATTTTGTATATAGCTGTGGTGGCACTAGCTAAGTCATGTCTGACTACAACAGTGTACAACAAACCCAAACCAACCCAGGGCCATAGCAAAACATGTCACAGTTGGTTACATAGTGTAACGGCGTCACCGGCCAAAATCTAATCCAATCTGGAGCCAGTCAGTCGACATCTGTAAAGCATAGAATTAGTTTCCAAAAAAGATTACGTTATTTCTCAAACTATGTTTATAATTGAGGGATGATGAGAATCGTTGATCCTGTTTTTTCAGTTAGACAAAGTGCACAGCTGGGTGCCAGACTGATCCCCTGGACATGAACGGATGCCGGAACCTACCAGAAGATGTGAAGGTGGGCATCATAACATGTCCAGCAATGTGATTGTAATAGTTTAGCCACCTCCAAAAATATTTGAATTCACTGTTCACTTGCTATTTTTCACAGCATGTCAGGCAAGCCTCATAATAAAAGTGTGTCATGCGACACAAGTACCTTTTATCACATCTCCGTTGTTGCCAGTCTTCCTCGACTCCTTTGAAAAGGACACACCATCATGAGGCCTCTGTTAGTGTCATCAAGACAGTAATTAGGGTCACTAACAGCTTCATCAACAACGACAAGTAATGTGTGTTATGTGAAAAGTTGTATTAAAAAATACCTGGCTTAATAAACTAGTAGGCTAGTTAGAACTAGTAGACTAACTTTGGTTGTGAAGTGCATTAGCAAAAAGCTTTGTCCTTTCTTTCAAACAAAATGCAGTTTACCACTTGGCAGTCTATCATATCACCCTGTCACAGGTCCTCCCAGTCAACACCACCTCGTAAGATTGTCTGCTGCGGTTGTTCAAGGGGTGGGTGGGGGGGGGGGTGGGTGGTGCTTCATCAGCATCATGCAGACAAGCCCTCGCTGTGAGCATTCCTATGAATTGATCAGTCAGCCACATATTGGCAAGTATCCGTCCAGGAACATTCACTTGTCAGCATCAACAACTTTCACAGGCTCATCATTTGTACAAATACAGAATGTAAACCACTTCATTCCTTTGATACATTTGATAACCCAATTTTGAAACATACTTCTTTTTTTGAAACATACTTCTTAGATGCATATAATGCCCAGGGCATAATGTAGCCTGGTGGAACCAGCCGATCGCTGTGTTCACCATTCTATTTCACTTTACATTTTATGTGAAATAGAAACTTTACAAAAAGTGAAATAGAAAGTTGAACGCAGCGATCAGGTTGGTTCCACCAGGCTAATCATAACCATTATTGATAATGCAATCAGTGCTCTGTGTGTGCGTGTGGGACGGACGGACGACCGACCGAGGAGCTGATCTACGCTGCTATGCCCATCAATGGGCCTCTGGCAAAGACCTCATCTCCAGCCTCACCTCTTGCCTCCTCACCAACGGTTGTCGATGGGGAGAACAGAATTAGGTAGGTTTAGTCTGACCAGTTCAAACTTCAACATAGTATCTGTTTGTGTGTCAGATATGACCTATTCTAACTGCTATTGGTAATAGAACAGTGACTATATGTTCACAGATACCTGTATGGAGCCAGCACTTTGGAGACTTGTTATGGTGGTACTACTGATGTCTGACTATAACCGGTTACAAAAAACCCAACCCAACCCAGGGCCATAGAACAACATGTCACAGTTGGTTGCATAGTGTAACGGTATCACCGGCCTGAATCTAATCCTACACCTGTAGGGATATTAGTTCTGAGATTTGTCTCCCGGGAAAGATCTAACAGCGGACATAAGGAGAGATGCGACAAAACCCTCCAGTTATAGAATATTGTGTTGTAGGACAGCTGAGCTGACTGCAGACCTCGGGCATTCAAGTCGCAGTAGTCGATATCATTTCCACGGTAACATGGTTACCGTTAAAACTAAGGCTACTTTGGTAGCAAGGCGTTGTAGAACGAGTGTCTTATGAAACACATTCCAGACACTGGCTCTTGCTATGTTGCAATAACTGATTTGACAGAGACATATCAGCTAGATAGGATAACCAGCTGCAGCCAGCTGCAGCTATTAAAAAGCTATCCTAGCTAGCTGCTGTCAGCTTGGCTAAACACAAGCAAAAGTGTAAAGTACTTCAGTAAAAATACTTTAATGTACTACTTAAGTCGTTTTTGGGGGTATCTGTAGTTTACTTTACTATTTATATTTTTGAGAACTTTTCTTTTTACTCCACTACATTTCTATAGAAAATATACTTTTTACTTCCATACATTTTCCCTGACACCCAAAAGTACTTGTTACATTTCGAATGCCCAGGCAGGACAACAATATGGTCCAATTCACACACCTATCAACATAATGCGTTGTCATCCCTTCTTCCTCTGATCTGGTGGACTCACTAAACACAAATACTGCGTTTGTAAATGATGTCTGAGTGTTGAAGTGTGCCCCTGGCTGTCCGTAAATTTAATTAAAAAACTGTGCTATCTGGTTTGCTTTATATAAGGAATTTGATGTATAGCATTTACTTTAACTTAAGTATGACAATTGAGAATTTTTTCCGCCACTGTACTTAAGTACATTTTAAAGTGGGATACTTTTAGACTTTTACTCAAGTATTATTTTACAGGGTGAGTTTCACTTTCACTTGAGTCATTGTCTATTAAGGTATCTTTACTTTACCTCAAGTTTGACAATTTAAAACTTTTCCACCACTGAACACAAGGTCAGTGCAGGCTTTAGCCTACACATAGAATTTAATTAACTGACCATCTTAAGATGGCGAGTCAGTCAGGAAGTCCTCAACTTTGTTCTCTCCATAGCAAAGCCAGCTTAGTTTACCTCGCTGTACTCATTGCTCCAATTGTTTGTCTTGATTGAATGACAAAGACACACCCAAAAAACACCCACATCAAACCACACTCCCAAGACGAGTCTCGTTTGCCTTCAGTCTTGGCCGCAAGCATGTCTTAATGAGCATGGATGAAAAACGAGACCTTTATGTAAATAGTTATTCTCTTAAGAATTGTATAAAATCGTGAATAAAGGATGTAAGGTTCTTTAAGCAGACCTATGCAAATTATGTTTTTTTAATAAATCCAGATAGGGAATTGCAATAACATAGTTTTGCATTGACCACATTCTACATTTGCAAAATAACCTGTACTTGAAATGTAAATGTTTTATTTAAAAAACATAGAAAAACAACAGTTTATGCATAAACATAGTGGGTTCTACGGATTAAATTGAGCCCTTTGCCGTTGTGCCAAGAGCGTTGAATCTCTTGATGAGGTCACTATAGGTGTTGGGTTAAGGGCACTACAATATTTGAGAGGGAGGAGCTAAATCATTTTTTTCACTTTTGTCAACATCACATTTTCATTCTAGTTCCAGTTCAATTTCTTATAAGTCAAAAAACAGTAACTTTTAGCCAAAGTTATCCTATTTATTTTATACCCATTTGTATGTTTACATGCAATGGGTATAAATGTCTGCCTGGAATGACACTAATGAAAACCCTCATTCCTTGCTTTATATTACTACTGTGAAGAGCAAACTGGAGCCACATTGAGTCATTGCATGGGCTGTATACAAGCAAAGGATGCCCTCTGGTGGCCAGAGTAAGTTGTTAAAGGGCTTTTTGTATGATAAACTCCGTAAACTACAGTAATAATTATAGTTTTCTGATTTATAACGTTACAGTGCTATAATTATGATTTCAACTTTGAGTATTCTGATTTCTGCAATATATTGTTTTTCATTTGATAAATTAATCTATCCCATGTAAGAAATTAGATAGTTTAAATAATGACCCTTGACCGTCTCCAATAAATCTGATTAAACTACTACTGCATGCTAATTACATGTGCTCCAGATAATTACTCTTATCTCGATTTTCATGGATGGGTGCACATAGCACGCATTGGGTGTGTTAAGAGTCGCCCGCATAATAGGTTCCATTGTCTCCTAGCAGAACTAGGCAACAAAAAAAGAGGCAACATTACTGTTTGTCCCTCTTGCGGCACGTAGCAACAAAATAGCTAGTATACACCTCCTCAAAATAGTCTGAATTCATCTAAGAAACACCAAGAAAACACATCTGTAATTAATTTTGACGTTTTTGCAGAGGAGGTCTCAATTGTTTGTGTATTTCTCAAGTGAAAAAATGTGCATGAAAACTAGTCGTCTCTCATTGAATGACAACAAACCAGGGGAGAACGACTGCCCCCTCTTATTGAACAGAAGTTCAAGGCCGACTGCGGTACTGCAAGCACCGTTAGCAATCTTCGTGGTCAATCTTCATGTAAATACAAACATGATTAGAAGACAAGCATGGTACCAATAATGTATTCTAATACACCAGATGTATGTCCTTGAACCTATTATAAAAAAACATCGCACACAGAAGAAGTTAGAAGGATAATTTAGTTGCTAATGGCAGCCTGCAGTACCCCGGTCGGCCTTCAACTTAGTTACTCAATGAGAGGGGGCAGCAATGAGCTAGCCTGCAAATGTCACTTCCTGGAGTAGCTCAAAATGCACATGTTACGTCTCCATGAGACGCCATCTTAAGAACTATTGGACCCTTTTTTTATTAGTATTTTTTTTATTCTCCATTTTCACCTAAAATGACATATCCAAATCTAACTGCCTGTAGCTTAGGCCCCGAAGCAAGGATATGCATATTCTTGATAAAATTTGAAAGGAAACACTTTGAAGTTTGTGGAAATGTTAAATTAATGTAAGAGAATATAACACATTAGATCTGTTAAAAGATAATACAAAGAAAAAAACATGTATCTTTTTTTAATTAATTTTTTACTGTCATCTTTGAAATGCAAGAGAAAGGTCATGATGTATTTTTCCAGCCCAGGCACAATTTAGATTTTGGCCACTAGATGGCAGCAGTGTATGTGCAAAGTTTTAGACTGATCCAATGAACCATTGTATATCCTGTTCAAAATGTTGTATCAATACTGCCCAAATTTGCCTAATTGGTTTATTAATACATATTCAAGTTCATAATTGTGCACTCTCCTCAAACAATAGCATGGTACTCTTTCACTGTAATAGCTACTGTAAATTGGAAGGTGCAGTTAGATTAACAAGAATTTAAGCTTTCTGACGATATCAGATATGTCTATGTCCTGGGGAGGGGGGCTGATCCCGTAGAGGTTAACTAACTTAATTTGGCTTCAATGCACTTTTGATTCTTCAGTGGTTTCAAGTATGAAAGTAAAAATACTTGAAAGTACTACTTAAGTCGTTTTTTGGGGTATCTCGACTTAACTTTACTGTTTATGTTTTTGACAATTTTTACTTCACTACATTCCTAAAGAAATGATGTACTTTTCACTCCGTACATTTTCCCTGACACCCCAAAGTACTCGTTACATTTTGAATGCTTAGCACAACAGGACAATTGCCTAATTCACACACTTATCAAGAGAACATCAATGGTCATCCCTACTGCCTTTGATCTGGAAGACTCACTAAACCCATGCTTCGTTTGTAAATTATGTCTGAGTGTTGGAGCATGATCCTGGCTTTCCGTAAAATAAATCAAAATCAATGATGCCGTCTGGTTTGCTTTATATAAGGAATTAGAAATTATTTATATTTTTTACTTTTGATACTTAAGTATATTTTAGCAATTACATGTACTTTTGATACTTAAGTATATTTAAAACCAAATACTTTTAGACTTTTTCTCAAGTAGTATTTTACTGGGTGACTTTCACTTGAGTCATTTTCTATTAAAGTATCTTTACTTTTAGTCAAGAATGACATTTGGGTACTTTTTCCAGTGTCACGAACTGTGTCACGTGATCGATGGCTTTGTTATTTCATATATACAGTCATTGGCTCAGATCAACATGGCAGTGTCAACATACCTGCTATTGTTCATAAAAGTTTTTCTTTCTAAATGTCAAAATAAATTAAATATATAAATCACACACTCACAAACTTAAAACATAACAGGTGTAAAATTCATTTGTTAAAGATCACTTTCATTTGTCTCCCCTGTAGCTTTTAGAATAATGGCAAAGTTGGTTCCTGTTTCAGTCATGTATTTGGTCACGTGTGCATGGGTAAACCAAAAACAGGTGATGGCTGCATGGTGTAGTTGGTGAGAAGGAACTGCAGCAACTTGTAGGCTATTTCATTGAATTGCTGGGCTGGCATGGCTACACGTGGTCTGCAGTTGTGAGGCTGGTTGGACGTACTGCCAAATTCTCTAAAACGACATTGGAGGCGGCTATGGTAGAAAAAGAAACATTACATTATCTGGCAACAGCTCTGGTGGACATTACTGCAGTCAGCATGCCTATTGCACACTCCTTCAAAACTTGAGACATCTGTGGCATTGTGGTGTGTGACAAAACTGCACATTTTAGAGTGGCCTTTTATTGTCCCCAGCAAAAGGTGCACCTGCGTAATGATCATGCTGTTTATTCAGCTTCTTGATATGCCACACCTGTCAGGTGGGTGGATAATCTTGGTAAAGGAGAAATGCTCACTAACAGGGATGTAAACAAATTTGTGCACAAAATTTGAGAGAAATAATATTTTTGTGTATATGGAACATTTCAGGGATCTTTTATTTCAGCTCATGAAACATGGGTCCAACACTTCACATGTTGCGTTTATATTTTTGATCAGTATACAGTACCAGTCAAAGGTTTGGACACACATACTCATTCAAGGGTTTTTCTTTATTTGTACTATTTTATACATTGTAGAATAATAG
Organism: Salvelinus alpinus; assembly: GCF_045679555.1. Lineage (NCBI taxonomy): Eukaryota > Metazoa > Chordata > Actinopteri > Salmoniformes > Salmonidae > Salvelinus > Salvelinus alpinus. The sequence goes on along the minus strand of NC_092087.1, from coordinate 52,971,680 downwards.
TGAAGACATCAAAATTATGAAATAACACACATGGAATCGTGTAGTAACCAAAAAAGTATTAAACAAATCAAAATATATTTTAGATTCTTCGAAGTAGCCATCCTTTGCCTTGATGACAGCTTTGCACACTCTTGGCATTCTCACAACCAGCTTCACCTGGAATGCTTTTCCAACAGTCTTGAAGGACTTCCCACATATGCTGAGCACTTGTTGGCTACTTTTCCTTCACTCTGCAGTCCAACTCATCCCAAACCATCTCAATTGGGTTGAGGTCAGATGATTGAGGAGGCCAGGTTAGCTGATGCAGCACTCCATCGCTCTCCTTCGTGGTCAAATAGCACTTATACAGCCTGGAGGTGTGTTGGGTCATTGTCATGTTGAAAAACAAATGATAGTCCCAATAAGCACACACCAGATGGGATGGCTTATCGCTGCAGAATGCAGTGGTAGACATGCTTGGTAAGTGTGCCTTGAATTCTAAATAAATCACAGACAATGTCACCAGCAAAACACACCATCACACCTCCTCCATGCTGGGAACGACACATGCGGAGATCATCCATTCACTTACTCTGCATCTCACAAAGACACAGCGGTTGGAGCCAAAAACTGCAAATTTGGACTCATCAGACCAAAGGACAGATTTCCACCGGTCTAATGTCCATTGCTCGTGTTTCTTGGCCCAAGCAAGTCTTCTTCTTATTGGTGTTCTTTAGTAATGGTGTCTTTGCAGCAATTTGACCATGAAGGCCAGATTCACGCAGTCTCCTTTGAACAGTTGATTTTGAGATGTGTCTTATTTGAACTTTGTGAAGCATTTATTTGGGCTGCAATTTCTGAGGCTGGTAACTCTAATGAACTTATCCTCTGCAGCAGAGGTAACTCTGGGTCTTCCTTTCCTGTGGTGGTCCTCATGAGAGCCAGTTTCATCATAGAGCTTCATGGTTTTTGTAACTGCACTTGAAGAAACGTGTAAATTTCCCAGATTGACTGAACTTCATGTCTTAAAGTAATGATGGACTGTTGTTTCTCTTTGCTTAATTGAGCAGTTGTTGCCATAATATGGACTTGGGACTTTTACCAAATAACAGTAGCGTATACCACCCCTACCTTGTCACAACTGATTGGCTCAAATGCATTAAGGAAAGAAATTCCACAAATAAACTTGTAACAAAGCACACCTGTTAATTGAAATGACTGGTACTGTGTATATACAGTGGGGAGAACAAGTATTTGATACACTGCCGATTTTGCAGGTTTTCCTACTTACAAAGCATGTAGAGGTCTGTAATTTTTATCATAGGTACACTTCAACTGTGAGAGACGGAATCTAAAACAAAAATCCAGAAAATCACATTGTATGATTTTTAAGTAATTCATTTGCATTTTATTGCATGACATAAGTATTTGATACATCAGAAATGCTGAACTTAATATTTGGTACAGAAACCTTTGTTTGCAATTACAGAGATCATACGTTTCCTGTAGTTCTTGACCAGGTTTGCACACACTGCAGCAGGGATTTTGGCCCACTCCTCCATACAGACCTTCTCCAGATCCTTCAGGTTTCGGGGCTGTCGCTGAGCAATACGGACTTTCAGCTCCATCCAAAGGTTTTCTATTGGGTTCAGGTCTGGAGACTGGCTAGGCCACTCCAGGACCTTGAGATGCTATTGACAGACCTCTACATGCTTTGTAAGTAGGAAAACCTGCAAAATCGGCAGTGTATCAAATACTTGTTCTCCCCACTGTATATATGTTTTTACAAGAGAAATGCCATGGCGGCCGCAGTGCAATTTAGAGGTAGCGCAAAAACCTGCTACCCGCGACCAATACATTTTCACCTGTGACATCATTTTCAAAGTAGACCAATTGTGCAGCCCAATTGAGGAAAAACGCAGAAATGGCAACCCTGGTGCATACGTACTTCTTCTTCTGTGGGTTTTATGGCGGACTACATCCCACAAAGCTGTATTGGCACCACCAACTGGACGGGTTGAAAAAAATGATTTACGTCAAAAATCGAATCCATACGTGATATGAATGAGTGATATGAATGAGTGATATGAATGAGTGATATGAATGAGTGGCGCCGGAAGAGATGGCTGCCATTTGACGGGCTCCTAACTAATTGTGCTATTGTCTGTGTTTTTTTCAAGTTATTTGTAACTTATTTTGTATATAATATTTCTGCCACCGTCTCATATGACAAAAACAAATTTCTGGATATCAGGACAGCGATTACTCACCTCGTACTGGACAAAGATGTTTTCTTTAACAAGTCAGACGCGAAGGATTTACATCAGACACCTGACAAGGCCCACATTCCCGTCATTCGCAGATATCGGGGACGTAGGTCGGGGTGCCTTGTAAGGATCCGACGGCGAGTGAGTAATCCCCCTCTATCATCAGTCCTATTAGCCAACGTGCAATCATTGGATAACAAAATGGATGAGCTCTGATCGAGGCTATCCTACCAACGGGACATTAAAACTGTAATATCTTGTGTTTCACAGAGTCGTTGAAACATGGGTAACATACAGCTGGCGGGGTTTTCGGTCCATCGGCAAGATAGAACAGCTGCCTTCGGTAAGACAAGAGGTGGCGGTCTGTGTCTATTTGTAAATAACAGCAGGTGCACGAAATCTAATATTAAGGAAGTCTCAAGGTTTTGCACGCCTGAGGTAGAGTATCTCATGATAAGCTGTAGACCACACTATTTACCAAGAGAGTTTTCATCTATATTTTTCGGCGCTGTCTATTTACCACCACAAACTGATGCTGGCACTAAGACGGTACTCAACGAACTGTAGAAGGCCATAAGCAAACAAGAAAAAATGCTCATCCAGGTGGCACTCCTAGTGGCCGGGACTTTAATGCAGGGAAACTTAAATCCGTTCTACCAGGCATGTTAATCCGTTCCCCCAGAGAGGGGGAAAGAGAGAGAGAAAAAATATATAAATAAATAAACTCGAGACCACTTTTACGCCACACACAGAGACACGTACAAAGCTCTCGCTCGCCCTTAATTTGGCAAATCTGACCATAATTCTATCCTCCTAATTCCTGTTTACAAGCAAAAACTAAAGCAGAATGTATCAGTGACTCGCTCAATAAGGAAGTAGTCAGATGACGCAGATGCTAAGCTACAGGACTGTTTTGCTAGCACAGAGTGGAATATGTTCCGGGATTCTTCCAATGGCATTGAGGAGTACACCACATCAGTCACTGGCTTCATCAATAAGTGCATCGATGACGTCGTCCCCACAGTGACCGTACGTACAAACCCCAACCAGAAGCCATGGATTACAGGCAACATCCGCACTGAGCTAAAGGGTAGAGCTGCCGCTTTCAAGGAGCGGGACTCTAACCAGGACACTTATAAGAAATCCCGCTATGCCCTCTGACGAACCATCAAACAAGCAAAGCGTCTATACAAGACTAAGACTGAATTGTACTACACCGGCTCCGACGCTCGTCAGATGTGGCAGGGCTTGCAAACTATTACAGACTACAAAGGGAAGCACAGCTGCCCAGTGACACGACCCTACCAGACGAGCGAAATAACTTCTATGCTCACTTCAAGGCAAGTAACACTGAAGCATGCATGAGAGCATCAGCTGTTCCAGATGACTGTGTGATCACGCTCTCCGTAGCCAATGTGAGTAAGACCTTAAACAGGTCAACATTCACAAGGCCGCAGGGGCAGACGGATTACCAGGATGTGTACTGCGAGCATGCGCTGACCAACTGTCTTCACTGACATTTTCAACCTGTCCCTGAGAGTCTGTAATACCAACATGTTTCAAGCAGACCACCATAGTCCCTGTGCCCAAGAACACCAAGGTAACCTGCCTAAATGACTACCGACCCGTAGCACTCACATCTGTAGCCATGAAGTGCTTTGAAGGCTGGTCATGGCTCATATCAACACCATTATCCTAGAAACGCTTGACCCACTCCAATTTGCATTCCGCCACAACAATCTCTATTGCACTCCACACTGCCGTTACCCACCTGGACAAAAGGAACACCTACGTGAGAACGCTATTCATTGACTACAGCTCAGTTTTCAACACCATTGTGCCCTCAAAGCAAATCACCAAGCTAAGGACCCTGGGACTAAACACCTACCTCTGCAACTGGATCCTGGAATTCATGACGGGTCGCCCCCAGGTGGTAAGGGCAGGTAACAACACATCTGCCATGCTGGATCCTCAACACGGGGGACCCTCAGGGGTGCGTGCTTTGTCCCCTCCTGTACTCCCTGTTCACCCATGACTGCGTGGCCAAGCACAACTCCAACACCATTAAGTTTTCCGACGACACAACAGTGGTAGGCCTGATCACTGACAACGATGAGACAGCCTACAGGGAGGAGGTCAGAGACCAGGCCGTGTGGTGGCTGGACAACAACCTCTCCCTCAACGTGATAAAGACAAAGGAGATGATTGTGGACTACAGAAAAAGGAGGACCGAGCATGCCTCCATTCTCGTCGACGGGGCTGTGGTGGAGCAGGTTGAGAGCTTCAAGTTCCCTTGTGTCCACATCACCAGCAAACTATCATGGTCCAAACACACCAAGACAGTTGTGAAGAGGGCACGACAATGCTTATTCTCCCTCAGGAGACTGAAAAGTTTTGGCATGGGTCCTCAGATCCTCAAAAAGTTCTACAGCTGCACCATCGAGAGCATCCGACTGGTTGTATCACCGCCTGGTATGGCAACTGCTCGAACTCCGACCGCAAGGCACTATAGAGGGTAGTGCGTTCGGCCCTGTACATCACCGGGGCAAAGCTTCCTGCCATCCAGGACCTCTATACCAGGCACTGTCAGTGGAAGGCCCTAAAAATTACCAAGGACTTCAGCCACCCTAGTCATAGACTGTTCTCTCTGCTACCGCACAGCAAGCGGTACCGGAGCGCCAAGTCTAGATCAAAAATGCTTCTTAACAGCTTCTACCCCCAAGCCATAAGACTCTTGAACAGTTACTCAAATGGCTACCCGGACTATTTGCATTGTCCCCACACCATCCCCCATTTTTACGCTGCTGCTACTCTGTTTATTATCTATGCATAGTCTCTTTACCCCTACTTTCATGTAAAAATTACCTCGACTAACCGGTGCCTCCGCACATTGACTCTGTACCGGTACCGACTGTATATAGCCTCGCTACTGTTATTTTATTGTTGCTCCTTGATTATTTGTTATTTTTGCTCTTATTTTATTTATTTGTTACTTCAGTTTATTTTAGTAAATACTTTAACACTTTTTTCTTACAACAGGTTAAGGGCTCGTAAGTAAGCATTTCACTGTAAGGTCTACACCTGTTGTATTCGGCGCATGTGACAAATACAATTTGATTTGATTGTGAAGCTAACTTAATCCAGCCAAATAAAATTGTAAATTGACAAAAACAAAACATTCCATGTAACTCCTCTGCTGAGAAATCGTTCAGTCCCAGGAACCACTCCGCCGCATCCCAATAACATCTATTTTCCTGGACCTTCTCTCCACTTTGGTAGTTCCATTAATCACCATAGCTATAAAGGCCACAAAGTCCACCTTCTTAACCTTTAAAATATCCTGCTGGGTCCTGCTGGTGAAAGGCAACCCCTGCAGCCTGCAGCGAAGGCCTTTCCACCACCATGAAATCTTCAAGAGCACCATTCATACCCTCAACCCTTTTAACAGCTGCTACTTAACTTTGGCCACCTCATTTTCCTTCACCCTTGTCAGGCATTCAAAAGACGTGGCTTCCTGGTTCCCACCACAATTGCAAGATGTCACATTTTCATAACTTTTAGAACAGTCTTTTCCACAACTTGGACATGTTGGTTTCTCCCTTCTGCCAACACTTGAAACATGACCAAAAGCTTTACAGTGATCACGCTGCATGCTCTGACTCTGTAGTTTATATACCCCAACTGCACTTGAATAGGGAGAGACTCCATATCAAAAAACAAAAAAACAGATGAACTCTTCACTTTTTCATAATTCACCACACAATTCATCCGATGTGCATCAATCACTCCAGGAATATTTTTCATCTCTTCAACATCGACTTCCCACTAGACGCCATATTACCCCCTTGAGGGGTGCCCTGTTCCCAGTGATGTAAAGTACTTAAGTAGTACTTTAAAGTATTAATACTCAAGTTTTGGGGGGGGTATCTGTACTTTACTATTTATATTTTTTACAACTTTTAATTTACTACATTCCTAAAGACAATAATGTACTTTTTACTCCATACATTTTCCTTGACACCCAAAAGTACTCGTTACATTTTGAATGCTAAGCAGGACAGGAAAATGGTCCCATTCACACACTTATCAACAGAACATCCCTGGTCATCCATACTGCTTCTGATCTGGCTTACTCACTAAACACACATGTTTCGTTTGTAAATTATGTTGGTGTGCCTCTGGCTATTCGTAAATAAAAAAAACAAGAAAATGGTGCCGTCTGGTTAGCTTAATATATGGAATAAAAAAAGTATTTATACTTTTACTTTTGATACTTAAGTATATGTTAGTAATTACATTTACTTTTGATACGTAAGTATATTTTAAACAAAATACTTTTACTCAAGTAGAATTTTACAGGGTGACTTTTACTTTTATCATTCTCTATTAAGGTATCTTTACTTTTACTCAAGTATGACGATTGGGTACTTTTTCCACCACTGCCTGTTCCGAAGAGACACACACACACACACACACACACACACACACACACGACACATCAAACTTACCAAATCGGGTGAGAAGCAACACAAGTTCCTTATTAGGCAAGGTTGTCCTATCTCTCCGTACGTGTTTTTATTAATCACACAACTTCTTACAAATTATTTAAATAATAGTCCTGTACAAGGTAATTCCATAGCTGGTAAAGAAATTATAAGCCAGCTGGCTGACGATACTACACTTCTTCTGAAAGACGCTAACCAAATTCCCATATCGATCAATGTGATACAATCCTTTTCCAAAGCATCTGGTCTATATCTTAACATGAATAAATGTGAACTCATGGCTGTCAAAGATTGTGTGACACCTTCATATTAGGTATTCCAGTAAAAGAAGAACTTACATATTTAGGCATAACCATTACAAAGGATCAGAAGTCTAGAGGCTTACTAAATTTGAACCCTCTTATTAAAAACCCCCAGAAGGAGCTAAATCAATGGCTACAGAGGGCCTTATCTATAAAATGAAGAGTCCTAATAACCAAGGCTGAAGGTATCTCTAGACTAACATATGGTGCTCTATCTTGATATCTTGACAGTAAAATAAGCAAGGAGATAGACCAGATGCTTTTCAACTTTCTGTGGAGAAACCGTACCCGTTACATTAGGAAAACTGTTGTAATGAACACTTATGAGAATGGTGGGCTGAATTTTCTGGACTTTACTACCTTAAATAATACTTTTAAGATCAATTAGATAAAACAATTCCTAAGAAGACCCACTTCTATGTGGAATTTTATTCCTCATCATGTCTTCTCTACTTTTGGTGGCCTTAACTTCATGTTGGTTTGCAATTATAATATTGACAAAGTTCCAGTGATACTGCTTTTCATCGGCAGGTTTTCTTGTCATGGTCCTTAATTTATAAGCATACATTTTCTCCACACAGATATTATATATGGAAGAATCGGGATATATTGTATAAAAAATACTGATTTAGTTTTTAGAATATTGGTTACGAAATAATATCCTATTGGTGAGCCTACTGGTAAATGCAGAGGGTCTTTTACTCAGTTATAAAGAATTCTTACCACTTTACAAGGTCCCTGTAACACCTAAATATTTTGCAATTGTTTTAGATGCCATTCCCTCAGGTGTTGCTTTATTATTCAGGAATGTGTCAAGACCTGACCCTCAGAGCCTACCTTCCGTTGACCCTGTTGACTCATCAGTAAGAAAGATTTGTTTCTCTTTTGGTCCATTCAAAAACAGAGCGATACGAACATTGTTTCAGCAGGATGTTGTATCTATCTATACCTTATGTCATGCCTTATTGGAATGGATTTATTGATAATGTCTGTTAGAAAAAAGTTTGGATGTTGCCACACATACCTACTTGTTAACAAAATTATTCATTAATATTATCCTGCCAACCACTATATGAAAAAGTTTAAGGAAAACATCAACTCAAATTGCTCCTTTTGTAATGACCACCCAGAAACAGCGTTGCATTTTTTTTGGCATTGTATTCATGTAAGAAAACTGTGGCAAGACATCAGTAGATTTATAATTGAACACATTTATGAAGATCTTACCCTATTGTGGAGAGATGTACTGCTTTGATTCTTTACCTACGATAGAAATAAGCTGAAACATTTTTATGTAATTAATTTCATTATTCTTTTGGCCAAATTTCATATTCACAAATGTAAATTTACAAACATTTTTTTTTTTCTTACCTTACATTTATTTTTGTAACTGTATTTTAAGACAATTAAATGCTCTAACAAAAAAGCTGTTAGAATTATAAGTGTATGTATGTCCCTTAAAGTCCTTGTGTAATGTGATATTGTAGCCCAATTGTCCATTGTATATTATTCATATATACTTGTGTTCCCACATGAACTTCCTGTATTGATTTGTTGTTAATTTTTAAAAAGCAACAAAAGTTCCTTCTGATCCGCAGAAGTACAACAAATAAAATCAAGCCCACCTCTCGTGATCCTCACAGCCTTCACGTTACCCATCACTTTCTCCACCAGTTGAGATAGCTCAAATTGATTCTTCAAGAAGATTTTTGGACAATACACTAATTGTCCTTGATTCTACCGCCATTAGATTCACAATCCGCTTGAGCTTCCGCTTCCGCCATATTTCCCGCCACCATCAAATTTGGCAGGCTGTTGGCAATTTGGCCAACTTCCGACTCCTGGTGCATACGTACATCCTCTCCCTCGATTTTATTTGTTGACTTCCGGCTACTTTCAGTGTTCCACTCAAACGCTGACTTGCATGTTCTTCCATAGAGAGTAGTGTGCGCACGCGCCCGAAGTAGAAGCATCATTTTGTGGAAACTCCGTTTGTAGGTAAGATCAAATAAACATAATCGTTACTGTATCGTTAATTAAACATTACATGTAAATGGATAGAAAGATGTGCGAAATAATCTTATTTTTATATTGTTAATACGTCTATTTTTGTGAAGCGAACCTAATAGTAGCTATGTCAGCCAGCCACGTCGCAAGGTACGGGAGAGTTTGGTTGATCGTGTTGTTGATGTCCAGAATATTAATTCCCTGACAACTATGATGGCTGGCTAGCTGCTAACCCACCACCAACTGGTTTTAGCTACGCACTTGGTTTGAAAACTATAGATAAGTACGGAACGTAAGCTGTTTTGAACATACAGGGTTTTGGTCATCATAACTTGGAACTGCGTGTTTTGTCTCGCTGAAAAAATTGACTTGCGTCAGTGTTCAAGTCTGGCTTGAAATGGTTCAACAATCGAAGTAGTGTCTTATTGGAGAAGTGTCCAAAGTAAATTGCTTTCAAGGTAACTTCTATTAAAAACCACTAAACACGAATGAATCTAATCAAAATACTGAATATGCCCATTTTAGTCGTTTGTTTGATCCAAACAACGGTTTGTTTGAATTTTGGCCCATCCTTAAATGTAATAAACTATCGCAAAGTCATTGTTGCGAGGACTTTGGCATCAAATGTACATATTAGTCATTTAGCAGACTATCTTATCCAGAGCGACTTACCGTAGTGAGTGTATACGTTTTCGTACTTTTATCCTGGCAAATGCCACCTCCACCTTTTTTTACAGGTCATGTCATGCATGATGGTCTTTATTTTCTTGGTCCACGTCAGATGCATGTTAGTAGCACGTACGTCAGAGGTACACACTGTGAGTAGGTGGCTTCTAACCAATGATGTAGCACAAAGGCGAGCAGGCCTCTAATCGACCTGGCCCGGGTATCCTGGAAGGATATTGACCTCATCCCGTCAGTAGAGGATGCCTGGTTGTTCTTTAAGTGCTTTCCTCACCATTTTAAATAAGCATGCCCCTTTCAAAAACAATACAGTACAAGCAGAAATTTGAATCCTGCAGCACTAATTCCAAAAAGTTTTGGGACACTGTGAAGTCCATGGAGAATAAGAGCACCTACTCCCAGCTGCCCACTGCCCTGAGGCTAGGAAACAATGTCACCAATGATAAATCCACTATAATCGAGAATTTCAATAAGCATTTCTCTACGGTTGGCCATGCTTTCCACCTGGCTACCCCAACCCCGGCCAACAGCTCTGCCCCCCCCCGCTGCAACTGTCCCAAGCCCCCCCCCCCTTTCTCCTTCACCAAAATCCAGACAGCTGATTGTTCTAATAGAGCTGCAAAATCTGGATCCCTACAAATCAACTGGGCTAGACAATCTGGATCCTCTTTTCCTAAAATTATCCGCTGCCATTGTTGCAACCCCTATTACTAGTCTGTTCAACCTCTTTCGTATCGTCTGAGATTCCTAAAGATTGGAAAGCGACCGTGGTCATCCCCCTCTTCAAAGGGGGATACACTCTAGACCCAAACTGTTACAGACCTATATCCATCCTGCCTTTCTAAAGTCTTGGAAAGCCAAGTGAACAAACAGATCACCGACCATTTCAAATCCCACCGTACCTTCTCTGCTATGCAATCCTGTTTCCGAGCTGGTCACGGGTGCACCTTAGCCATGCTCAAGGTCCTAAACGATATCATAACCACCATCGATAAAAGAAGGTACTGTGCAGCCGTCTTCATCGACCTGGCCAAGGCTTTTGACTCTGTCAATCACTGTATTCTTATCGGCAGACTCAACAGCCTTGGTTTCTCTAATGACTGCCTCGCCTGGTTCACTAACTACTTCTCAGATAGAGTTCAGTGTGTCAAATTGGAGGGCCTGTTGTCTGTACCTCTGGCAGCCTCTATTGGGGTGCCACAGGGTTCAATTGTCGGGCTGACTATTTTCTCTGTATATATCAATGATGTCGCTCTTGCTGCGGGTGTTTCTTTGATCCACCTCTACGCAGACGACACCATTCACCATTCTGACACCACCCGTAGCACGCGCTCCAGCAGGTATATTTCACTGATCATCCCCAAAGCCAACACCTCCTTTGGCTGCCTTTCCTTCCAGTTCTCTGCTGCCAATGACTGGAACGAATTGCAAAAATCACTGAAGCTGGAGACGTATACCTCCCTCACTAGCTTACCGATCGCTGCAGCTGTACACAGCCCATCTGTAAATAGCCCATCCAACCAACTACCTACCTCATCCCATATTTGTTTTTGTTTTTCTGCTCTTTTGCAAACCAGTATCTCTACTTGCACATCTATCACTCCAGTGTTAATTGCTAAATTGTTATTACTTTGCCACTATGGCCTATTTATTGCCTTGCCTCCTTACTTCATTTGCACACACTGTATACAGATTTTTCTATTGTGTTATTGACTGTACGTCTGCTTATCCCATGTGTAACTCTGTGTTGTTTTTGTCACACTGCTTTGCTTTATCTTGGCCAGCTCGCTGTTGTAAATGAGAACTAAGGTCAAATAAAAAATAAAATAAAAAAAATACATCAGAGGTACACAATGTATTTATTAGGGACACCCATTAGCTGCTGCTGAGGCATCAGCTACTCTTTCTGGGGTCCAAACATATTAAGGCACTTGCATATAAAACAAAAGATACAACATTACATCGTATAACATTATTACACCACTACATATTTACAATACAAGATGTATAATACCACCATACAACAATATTACAATGTAGGTGTGTGTGGAGTAGGTGTACTAGAGCTTGTAATTGTGTGTCTGTACCTTTTTGTGTGTATCTCTTCACAGGCCCAGCTGTTCCATAAGGTGTATTTTTACCAGTTTTTTTTTATTTATTTATTTGATCTACTGCTTGCATCAGTTACTTGATGTGGAATAGAGTTCCATGTAGTCATGGCTCTATGTAGTACTGTGCGCTTCCCATAGTCTGTTCTGGACTTGGGGACTGAAGAGACCTCTGGTGGCATGTCTTGTGGGGTATGAATGGGTGTCTGAGCTGTGTGCTAGTAGTTTAAACGGACAGCGCGGTACATTCAGCTTGTCAACACTTCTTACAAAAACAAGTAGTGATGAATTAGGTGGCTTCAAACCAACAATGTATCATTTGCTTCTAACAGATGGGATGAGTCTCTTTGCCTTTGGCCATGTTTGCCTTTAAATGATCTCTACCACTTCGAGGGAGTGGTTCTCCTTGGCTACAATGCATGCCTATCAAAATGATTTTGTTGTAGTCTGACACGTCAGGAAAAGTAGTAATAGCAAGCTTTGTCCATTGCTTAAAAGGATCAGCACCAAAGTCATTCGCATACGGGCCATTTTTCGTAGACATCTGAGTAACTTCATTGCAGTGTTACTACAGTTCATCTAGCTTATTCATGTTTAGACATCTCAATGAAATAATAGGCCTACTCTTGGCTTTCCAGAAATATATCGAATGCCAGGAGTTTTCCCTCACCACTATACTCAGTTTGCACTCCCTCCATTTTGTCTCCACACAAACTGTCCGCAATTGTCCGTTGTGGGCTTTATGTCCAGCCTCCATTACTGCTGACCTCGCAGATTCTATTACAAAGTAATGTATCGGTAAAAATAAATCATATCAACCGCAACTTGAATTGCCTGACAGAGCAAAGAGAAGAAAACAATCACACCATCATCGCTGTAGCCCAGGAGCTTTCCAGCGGCCCTGCTCTACTTGTCTCTTCTAGAACCAGCATGGTTAGGCTATTTGGTCAATTGCACTGTGTGTACCTCTAACCACACCATACTTCCTCCCTCACCCTCTTGTGCGTTGTGCACCAACTCACCCTTTTGTTTTCTGTTCATGTAAGAATATCCCATCAAGTTCCCAAAAGTACCGCTTTCAAGTACCCGAAAGAAATTGTTGTTGATAAATGGTAGCGTTTATACTAGTGTTGATGTTGCTAGAGTCTATTTTAGAATGGCCAGAGAGTAGCAGTCAATCCCAGAGTGCGCCGAGTGACTGGTCACTGTGTGTTGGGCAGAGCGGAGTGTTCGTGAATAGATCAGCCAAGCTTTTCAGAAACTGCTGGCCTGGCTGTCATGTGCAGTGAGAGGGGAAGTGTGAATTGTGTATACGTGCCTTAATGTGTGTGTGTGTTTTAGTGATCGAGGGAGCGGTGATGTGAGTGAATATACTGGGTCTCTCACATAGACTTCTATATTGCATTCCAGCTCAGAACACATGGGCCTAGAGACTATTAACGCTAGGCTAGGCGTATATGCCGATTAGGAAAAAGGGCTGAAAATGACTTTTTCTTTTCAAAGTATCCGCGGTTCTACTAAGGTGGCTTTGTAGTCTTCTAGCCTAAGTGTCCAAAATGTAGCCTAGCGTAGGGCTAACTGGAAGGCCAGTGGAGCGATTCTGGGGAGCATAAAGAATTCTGGGGGATGAAGGAAGTTTGGGTGACTGATGGCGGAAGGGGGGTCCAGGGAACAAGGCCTTGTGGAGAAAGTACAACTTCACTTCTCTCTGTTGGTAAGGCCTGAAAATGCTAGCCATATCCTTTGGGGGAGGCTTTGTTTCTCAAGACTTAACCTTTGGTCTTGTTGTCTTTCCTCTTAAGTCGCTTTAATCCACATTCAACATTTTGTTGTGACTCCATGATTAGCCTGAAGCCTGTTTTATCGGTCTTCTAGATTCTGATAGGCTAGTCCTTCACCTGTCGAAGTCCTATTGTCAACACTGGCCCGTCAGAATAAAAGTAGAACAGCCCAATTGCCTCAATTAATGCTCGTTTCTCCTGTTTTGTTTGTTATTTGGGCCTAGTTTTGTTATAGTGACTAGTTTTTTTTGGAGAGTCTTCAAAGCTTATATGCAAATCACGGAGTGGTTTTCATTCAAAAGTAGGAGCTTGATCATAATTCAGTCTTGTTAAATATGTGATCACTTCCAATAGAGGTTACTACAAAATGCAGAAACAAATATTTTATTAGCCTTGGGGCTAGGCCTAGGCTATGGGATTTGTTTAACTGAGTCATAGAATCCTCATTTAATTCTCATGTTGTGGTTTGTCAAAGCGTGTATGCTGAAAATGCTTTTTGGACCTCATGCCTTTCTCTACAATGTTACTAATCATTTTGCCAGTATGGATTTGACTAAAGGACACTCTTGGACACAACTCAAAATGGAGCCTAAGCTACAGTGCCTTCAGAATGTATTCACAGCCCTTGACTTTTTCCACATTTTTGTTGTGTTACAGCCTGAATTTAAAAGTTACACCTGTAATATAAAAGTGGAAATATGTTTGAAATTTTTACAAATTCATAAAAAATGAAAAGCTGAACTTGCTTGTCAATAAGCATTCAACCCCTTTTGTTATGGCAAGCATAAATAAGTTCAGGAGTAACAATGTGCTTAACAAGTCAGATAATGAGTTGCATGGACTCACTCTGTGTGCAATAATAGTGTTTATCATTTTTTTTGAATGACATACAATTATCTGTAAGGTCCCTCAGTCGAGCAGTGAATTTCAAACACAAGGGAGGTTTTCCAATGCCTCACAAAGGGCACCTATTGGTAGATGGGTAAAAAAAAATACACCACAGACATTGAATATCCCTTTTAGCATGAAGTTATTATACTTTGGACAGTGTATAAAAACACCCAGTCAGTACAAAGATGCAGGCGACCTTCTTAAATGGTTGCCGGAGAGGAAGGAAACCGCTCAGGGATTTCACCATGATGCCAATGGTGACTTTATAACATTTTAGAGTATTTTGGCTGTAATAGGAGAACTGAGGAAGGATCAACATTTTAGTTACTCCACAAAACTAACCTAATGACAGTGAAAAGAAGGAAGCCTGTACAGAGTAAATCTATTCCGAAACATGCATCCTGTTTACAACAAGGGACTAAAGGAATACTGCAAGAAATGTGACAAAACTATATACTTTTTGTCCTGAATACAAAGTGATATGTTTGGAGCAATCCAATATAACACATTAGAGTACCACTCTCCATATTTTCAAGCATAGCGGTGGCTGCATCATGTTATTGGTATGCTTGTTAATCGTTAAGGTCTGGGGAGTTTTTCAGGATAAAAAAGAAACGAAATGGTGCTAAGCACAGGCAAAAGCCTAGAGGAAAATCTGGTTTAGTCTGCTTTCCACCAGACACTGGAAGATTTAATTCACCTTTCAGCAGGACAATAACCTAAAACACAAAGCCAAATCTACACTGAAGTTGCTTACCAAGAAGACGTTGAATGTTCCTGAGTGGCCTACTTACAGTTTTGACTTAAATCTACTTGAAAGTCTATGGCAAGACCTGAAAATGGTTGTCTAGCAATGATCAACAACCAATTTGACAGAGCTTGAAGAATAATGGGCAAATGTTGCACTATCCAGGTGTGGAAAGCTCTTAGAGACTGACCCAGAAAGACTCACAGCTGTAATCGCTCCCAAAGGAGCTTCTACAATGTATTGACTCAGGGGTGTGAATACTTATGTAAATTAAATCTCTGTATTCATTTTCTTATAAATTTGCAAACATTTCTAAAAACATGTTTTCACTTTCTCATTATGGGGTATTGTGTGTAGATGGGTGAGACAAAAATATATACATTTAATACTGAATTCAGGCTGTAACCCAACAATATGTGGAATTAGTCAAGGGGTATGAAGTCACTAAGTCTGATTACATGTTGTCAGAAATAATTGATGTAATCCCATCTTTTCTAATTAGGCAGAGGTAAGCTGTTTTACAGGGAATTTCATGAAAGTAGGCTACCAGGAGTACCAAAACATCTCTCAATATTGATTTGTTTTCTGTAGGCCTAGAGTCTAGTACACTGTTACAACCCCAGACCCGTCTTAGTGACAAAACAGCATAGAAAATTTATGAAACACCATAAATAGGAACTCCATATAAGGTGGGTCAATGCATCATCATGAGTAGTTAAAGGAAATTACATCACCATATTGTTTTGTTGGGTGTGTAATGATGGACCTTGATCTTCCTCAGAGCAGTGGATCTTTAACCTATAATAATGAATCAACACTCTCACATATTCCAAGGGTCAAGAAAGCTTGTTTAAAACACTTAGGCTAGCTGCTTGTCGTCTCGGTTTAGCGTGACAAGATTTTAGAGTGGACATGATCCTGGTAAGGTAAATGTATGTTGTATTCTGCCAACAAACTTGCATAGCCTACTAGGCTGTATTATCCTAGGTATTGTAAAAAGTTGTTTGTATGGTAGTCCAGCTCGATTATTGTGTTTTGATTTAACCGGGTAAAAGCACTTGGGAAGAAACATCAGGTGAAAGCAATATGGCAGTAGCCCACAGGGGAGTGTAGCTTATAGGGAGGAAGAGAGAAGAGTATAGCCTACCTTGTTATTGAACGACGACAAATTGCATTGATATTGTTTGCCTTTCATGAGGTCTCAAAACATGTTACACAATTTGCAGTCGGAGCCTGGACTAGGCCTTATGTATTCTCAATTCAAGAACATTGATTGGTAGAGAATTGCGTAAACGTTGGACAAGAATTTCCCCTTGACCCACTTTCTCTCCCGCTCTCCCCCCCCCCACCCTCCTCTCTCTCTCTCCTGCTCTCTCTCTCCCTCCACCTCCAGTCCCAGACCATGAACTACGTGGGGCAGCTGGCAGAGTCGGTGTTTGTGACGGTGAAGGAGCTGTACCGGGGCCTGAACCCGGCCACGCTCACGGGGGGCATCGATGTCATCGTGGTGCGCCAGCCCGACGGCAGCCTCCAGTGCTCCCCGTTCCACGTGCGCTTCGGCAAGCTGGGGGTGCTGCGCTCCAAAGAAAAAGTGGTGAGTGTGGAGAGTACGGAAAAGGAGAAGACTGGAGTGTGTGTGTGGTGTAGCCTACACCTGATGGGTGCATGTACAGGGCCTTCAGAAAGTGTTCACACACCTTGACCTTTTTCCACATTTTGTTGTGTTACAGCCTGAATTTAAAATGGATTAAATTTAGATGTTTTTTTGTCAGTGGCCTACACACAATACCCCATAATGTCAAAGTGGAATCATGTTTTTAGACATTTTTACAAATTAATAAATGAAGAGCTGAAATGTCTTGAGTCAATAAGTATTCAATCCCTTTGTTATGGCAAGCCTAAATCAGTTCACGAGTAAAAAATATGCTTAACAAGTCACATAAGTTACATGGACTCTGTGTGTAATAATAGTGTTTAACATAATTTTTTTTGATTGACATACACACACACTATCTGTAAGGTCGAGCAGGTGCCACAAAGAGGGATTTGGGAAAATTGCAGTTGGCTCAGAACAGGGCAGCACGGCTGGCCCTTAAAAGTTTACGGAGAGCTAACATTAATGACATGTATGTCAGTCTCTCATGGCTCAAAGTGGAAGAGGGATTGACTTCCTCATTACTTGTTTTTGTAAGAGGTGTTGACAGGTACCGAGCTGTCTGTTTTTTTTAAATACTAGCACACAGCTCGGACACCCATGCATACCCCACAAGACATGCCACCAGAGGTCTCTTCACAGTCCCCAAGTCCAGAACAGACAATGGGAGGCACACAGTACTACATAGAGCCATGACTACATGGAACTCTATTCCACATCAGGTAACTGATGCAAACGGTAGAATCAGATTTTAAAAGCCTATAAAAATACACCTTATGGAACAGTGGGGCCTGTTGGACATTGAATATCCCTTTGAGCAAGGTGAAGTTATTAATTACACTTTGGATGATGTGTCAATACACCCAGTCAGTACAAAGATACAGGCGCCCTTCCTAACTCAGTTGCCGGAGAGGAAGGAAACCCCTCAGGAGTTTCACCATGAAGCCAATGGTGACTTAGTTAGAGTTTAATGGCTGTGATAGGAGAGAACTGAGGATGGATCAACAACATTGTAGTTACTCCACAATATTAACCTAAATGACAGAGTTGAAAGATGGACGCCTGTACAAAAGAATAAAAATATTCCAAAACATGCATCCTGTTAGTAATAAGGCACTAAAGTAAAACTGCAAAAACTGTGGCAAAGAAGGACTTTGGCCTAAATACAAAGCATTATGTTTGGGGCAAATCCATGACTACATCATGTTATGGGTATGCTTGTCATCGGCAAGGACTAGGGAGTTTTTTGGGGGGATAAAATAAATAAAATCGAGCTAAGCACAGGCTAAATCCTAGAGGAAAATCTGGTTGTCTGCTTTCCAACAGACACTGGGAGGCAAATTCACCCTTCAACAGGACAAGAACCTAAAACAGTTGAGTTGCTTACCAAGACGACATTGAATGTTCCTGAGAGGCCTAGTTACAGTTTTGACTTAAATCGGCTTGAAAATCTATGGCAAGACTTGAAAATGGCTGTCTAGCAATGATCAACAATCAACTTCACAGAGCTTGAAGAATGTTTTAAAAATAATAATGTGCAAATATTGTACAATCCAGGTGTGCCAAGCTCTTAGAGACTAAACCAGAAAGACTCACAGCTGTAATCGCTGCCAAAAGTGAATTTTTTATTTTTTTATTTTTTATACGTGTTGACTCGGGTGTGTGAATACTTATGTAAATGAGATATTTCTGTATTTCATTTTCCAAAAAAATCTACAATTTCTAAAAACATGTTTTCACTTTGTCATTATGGGATGTTATGTGTAGATGAGTGAGAAAACAAATACATTTTAATAAATGTTGAATTCAGGCTGTAACACAACTAAATGTGAAGTTCGTCAAGGGGTATGAATACTTTCTGAAGGCACTGTATGTAAGCGGATAAATACACATACAGATGATCAACACCCTCTCACAAACATACCCTTTTTCACGCTCTCTCTTAAACACACACACACACACACACACACACACACACACACACACACACACACACACACACACACACACACACACATTGACTGTGACTGTGTTGCAGGTGGACATTGAGATCAATGGGGAGCCAGTTTACCTGCAAATGAAGCTTGGTGACAACGGAGAAGCTTTTTTTGTGGAGGAAAATGAGGATTTTGAGGTTTGTCCAATAAAAAAAAAAATATATATATATATATGATCCTATAGGTCTGTTCATTAGTGGAGGTGAACCTCTTTTTGTAGACGTGTTAAGCTAATAGGATAGGTGATGTAGCCTGTTATGTTTATTCTTTGGCTTATTGACAATGTACAATGCCTATCATAAGCATTCACCCTCCCCCCTTGGAACTCTTCACATCTTATTGTCACAAAGTGGTATTATAATGTATTTACTTGTCATTTTTGGTCAATGGTCTATACCAAATACTGTAATGTCAAGGTGGAGGAATAATTATCTAACATTTGTTAAAGATGAATGAAGAATAAAGCACTAATATACCTTGATTAGATAAGTGTTCACCCCCCATAGTCAATACATGTTAGAATCACCTTTGACAGCAATACACAGCTGTGTGTCTTATTAGGTTAATTGTTACGATCATCGTTAGAGCAGTTTTCAAGTCTTGCCATAGATTTTCAAGACGATTTTTAAGTCAAAGCTGGAAGTAGGCCACTCAAGAACATTCAATGTCTTCTTGGTAAATAACTCCAGTGTAGATTTGGCCTTGTGTTGTACGTTATTGTCCTGAAGGTTTTCCTCTAGAATTTTGCTTGTGCTTAGGTCCATTTATTTTATCCTGAAAAACTCCCCGGTCTTTGCCAATGTCAAGCATACCCATACCATGATGCAGATACCACCATGCTTGAAAAGGAGGCAGTTACTCAGTGAAGTGTTGAGTTGGATTTGCCTTAACATAAGGCTTTGTATTTAGGCTCAAAATTATATTTTTTGTATTATTACATTAGTGCCTTGTTAAATACAGGATGCATGTTTTGGAATATTTGTATTCTGTTTTATTATTATTATATCATTTTCTTGTGGAGTCACAGTAATGTCCCATCACAGCCATTGAACTAAAGTCACCAATGGGCTCATGGTGATATCCCTGAGCAGTTTCCTTCAGTTCAGAAGGATGACTGTATCTTTGTGTCTGGGTGGTTTAATACATCATCCACAGCCAAATTATTAACTTGACCATGCTTAGAGATATTCAATGTCTGATTTATTCCCTTTCAGTCAGTCACTCGGCATAACATACTATGGGGAGTCAACGACCAATCAAATTCACCTGAAGAAAATAAAAAAAACATGCCCAATGGGCCAAAGAATTCAGAGCCAGCCCTGGGAAGCCCCGCCTGCCTGTCTGTAACGCCGGGGCTTGCATTAATTTCCTCAATTCTTCAGCTCGCCTGAAGGAGAACATGTCACTCAATTTACTAACATTTCAAACACACGAACTACTAGATTTGGCTCCGACTTAGGTGTCTATTAGTGGGGAGCGAGTACTCGTCCCCTAGATGTTTTGTGTCTTGGTATTAGTTTTTGTGTTTGCTAAAAGCTAACTACTTTCTGCTTTGCTTGTGTAGCTAACGCTTCCTTGTTTGGGTAGGATTGGTTTTTGCCAAAAGCCTACCACTTCTGCTCTGCTTGTGTTGCCAGTGCTTCCTTGCTTGAGTAAGATGGCCAGTTGTAAGAGCTCAAAAAGGCTAACCAGACAGATTTGAACCTCTGACCATGCCCTAAGGCATGTGGTTTCAAAATGGAAATTCAAGATACTCACAAGTGCTGTCTTGTTTGCCTGGGGTGGAACCAGTTCATGTGACTGGTGTTAGCGTACAAGAGTCTGAACTCTGTCGGTGACTTCTTAGGAAAATTGGCGTTACTGGAGAAGGCCCTCTCTTTTAAAAGAAAAAACAGTGTACGACGACATCAGGGTTGCCTGAGATGGGGGGGAGAAGGTCTGTTTGTCGGAGTTGTTCCCCGCCTGTCATGCAGGGGACTGGTGTTCAATTCCCAGATGGGCATCCCAACTAGGCTTGGGCGATACCCCGGTATACGGTATAAATGGTATATTTCGTAATACCGATGCTAGGATTTTCAATAACCTCCTGCACAGAGCCCTGACCTCAACCCAATCGAACACCTTTGGGATGAATTGGAACCCCGACTCCGAGCCAGGCCTAATCGCCCAACATCAGTGTCCGAACTAATGCTCTTGTGGCTGAATGGAAGCAAGTCCCTGCAGCAAAGCCTTCCCAGAAGAGTGAAAACTGTTATAGCAGCAAAGGGGAACCAACTACAAAATAATGCCCATGCATTTGTAATGAGACGTTCGACGAGCAGGTGTCCACATACATTTGGTCATGTAGTGTATTTCAGTTCCACTTTGTCATGCAACAAAATGTGAAAGAATCCAAGGGGGGGTGAATACTTATGATACCCACTGTATCTGTAGCCTAGTACATTAACACAACTCATTTGTATTTTAGTTGTGCCTTAATTTTCTCCCCTTCATCCTCAGTCCAGAGTGCCAGCCCACCTCTGCACGTCGCCCATCCTCATCGAGCTCCCAGAGGGGGCCGAGGAGACCTTCGAAGGCCCCCCCACTTCCGGTAGCGCGCGCCGGAAAAAGCGGCGGCGCAAACGCATACGCTCCGACTCCCACCTAAGGGATGATGGCAGCTCCTCGTCCGATGAGAGGGAGAGAGAGCGGGAGCAGACAGAACAGGAGACCCCTTCCAAAGAAGAGCTCACCACACCCATGCTCGCCAGGTCAATGTCAACTCCTGTTGAAAACCTTAATTCTATTGGTTAAGAATGACTATTCTATTGGATTCATTGTGCTGGCCAATCTAAATCAAAAACACCAAGTGTTAGGTGAAAAAGACAAATACATTTAACCCGGGTCCTATTGTTAGATATAGCATTCGGTATATGGCTTTGAATGATCAGATTTTATGTTCTGATATATCCTGTGGCTGGCTCTTTTGTCTCCCTAACAGTAAGTCGGTGTACTTCTCGCTGTCTGAGCAACCATATGAACAGTTGGGGCCCGTGCAGACCAGGGACGTACACCCTCACTCCGAGGGAGAGTGGTCCCCCTCAGAGAGCAGGTCAGACAAATGACCATCTAAGCCTTATGTATTGGTTTTCCACCCATGTAATTTATTATTTTGACCTCTCACTTAGAAACGTGACCTGTGGTTTGCACATTTTGACACATTTTGACTTGGGAGCACCAGTGCCTCTCAGATAATCCATTGAATGGCACACATGGTTACATCTATATCGTTGTTTCCAGTCCGGTGCACTCAGGCTGCCAAACCGTTCAAAACTGAACTTTATTACCGAGGTATAACACATTTTCGCTCGTTTGACGAGTGGTACTAAATTGAGGGAAAAAATGCAAGCCCCGGTGTTACAGCTTTAGGAAGGCAGGGCTTCTGAGAGCGGGGTCTGCATTGTATTCTTTCTAGAGCAGTTTCGCAGGATGCTTTTAAGAGTCCACACAAATGAATCATCATAAGTAAGGAACTATGATAACAGTTCAAATAAACCCGATATAATTGGTAAAAAAATAAGTTTTTCAAAGAAAATATATTTGCAGAATGGATGAGATGGGAGGTCATTACCACTAAATAAATGAATAGGGACATTTTAGGTGTGACGCATCATTTTTTTTTTTATTCCATCGAGGTGTGCTACGGTTTTAGAAAGGTTGGAAGCCACTGCTTGGGAACCACTGCTCTAAGGGGCTGTTTACTGGACACATATTAAAATAATAATCCACCCAAAACCACAATTCCTGTACAGTGTTAAATAACACTATGTGAGAACAATATTTTTTGTGAAGAAATGCTTCACTTTGTCGTTATACAATATTTACACTAATAATAGGGGTTGACATGATTTCTTTATCACTACCCCTTCCTATGTCCCCCATACATTACAGTACAGTCAACTTTGGACACCTACTCATTCCAGGGTTTTTCTTAATTTGTACTATTTCCTACGTTGTAGAATAATAGTGAAGACATCAAAACTATGAAATAACACATATGGACTCATGTAGTAACCAAATAAAGTGTTAAACAAATACAAATATATTTGAAATTCTACTAAGTAGCCACCCTTTGCCTTGATGACATCTTTGCACACTCTTGGCATTCTCTTAACCAGCTTCTTGAGGTAGTCACTTGGAATGCATTTCAATTAACAGGTGTGCCTTGTTGAAAGTTAATTTGTGGAATTTCTTTCCTTAATGCGTTTGAGCCAATCAGGTGTGTTGTGACAAGGTAGGGTTGGTATACAGAAAATAGCCCTATTTGCTAAAAGACCAAGTCCATATTATGGCAAGAACAGCTCAAATAAGCAAAGAGAAACTACAGTTAGTGATTTATTTAGAATTCAAGGCACACTTAAGCAGCATGGCTACCACACCGTTCTGCAGCCATACGCAATCACATCTGGTTTGTGCTTAGTGGGACTATCATTTGTTTATCAACAGGACAATGACTCAAAACACACCTCCAGGCTGTGTAAGGGCTATTTGACCAAGACTGAGAGTGATGGAGTGCAGCATCAGATGATCTGGTCTCTACAATCACCCGACCTAAACCAAATTAAGATGGTTTGGAATGAGTTGGACCGCAGAGTGAAGGAAAAGAAGCCAACAAGTGCTCAGCATATGTGAGAACTCCTTCAAAACTGTTGGAAAAGCATTCCTCATGAAGCTGGTTGAGACAATGCCAAGAGTGTACAAAGCCAAGAGTATACAAAGCCTTCAAAAGGGGTGGCTATTTGAAGAATCTCAAAGATTTGTTTAACACTTGTTTTTGGTTACTACATGATTCCATATGTGTTATTTCATAGTATTGATGTCTTCGCTATTATTCTACAATGTAGTAACAATAAAGGAAAAACCCTTGGAATGAGTAGGTTTCCAAACTTTTGACTGGTACTGTACATCTGTAAGGTCCCTCAGTCGAGTATTGAATTTCAAGCACAGATTCAACTACAAAGATCAGGCAGTTTTTCGAAAGTGTATTATTCAACCCAGAAACAACAAAGATAGTCATGCTTTTGAACTGAGCTGTTGGACAGGGAGGTAACTGCTCAAGGATGTCACCATGAGGCCGATGGTGTTTTTAAAACCGCTTCATAGTTCAATTGCTTTGAAAGGAGACCTGGGGATGGATCAACCACCTTGTAGTTACTCCACAATAATGACCGAAATGAAAGAGGTGAAAAGAAGAATATAAATATTCCAAAACATGTATCCTTTATACAACAGGGCACTAAAGTAATACTGCAAAAAAACACAGCAAAGGAATACAAGTTTGTCCTAATTTCAAAGCCTGATGTTTGGGGCATATCCAACACATCACTGAGTAACTGCCTCCTTATTTTTAAGCATGGTGGAGGCTGCATGGTATGGGTATGCTTGGCATCGGCAAAGACGGACACTTTTAGGATAAAAAGAAACGAGACGGAGCTAAGCACAGGCAAAATCCTAGAGGAAAACCTGCTTCAGTCTGCTTTACACCAGACACTGGGAGATTAATTCACCATTCAGAAGGACAATAACTTACAACACAAGGCTAGCTAGTAACGTTAGCATATCAAACATGAACCTTTACCACTCATGCAAGTATTAAAAGTAGTTTCAGCATTTTTAAAGTTACTTGAGATCAAACCAGGCTTCGTTGTACTGTAGGAGGTAAATGCAAAATTACGACTGAAATGTTGATAATCCCCTGGTGAGTTGATCAGCTTCTTGCTGCAGGCTTCTTGCTTGGACGGTGGCTCAAAGCAGCCAAGGGGGGAAAACACCCTTTTTAACACTAGAACTGTTAAAGCAGTCATACCAAACTTTATTTGTCACATGCGCCAAATACAACAAGTGTACAGTCATGGCCAAAAGTTTTGAGAATGACACAAATATACATTTTCAGTCTGCTGCCTCAGTTTGTATGATGGCAATTTGCATTTACTCCAGAATGTTATGAAGAGTGATCAGATGAATTGCAATTAATTGCAAAGTCCCTCTTTGCCATGCAAATGAACTGAATCCCCCAAAAACATTTCCACTGCATTTCAGCACTGCCACAAAAGGACCAGCTGACATAATGTCAGTGATTCTCTCATTAACACAGGTGTGAGTGTTGACGAGGACAAGGCTGGAGATCACTGTCATGCTGATTGAGTTCAAATAACAGACTGGAAGCTTCAAAAGGAGGGTGGTGCTTGGAATCATTGTTCTTCCTCTGTCAACCATGGTTACCTGCAAGGAAACACGTGCCGTCATCATTGCTTTGCACAAAAAGGGCTTCACAGGCAAGGATATTGCTGCCAGTAAGATTGCACCTAAATCAACCATTTATTGGATCATCAAGAACTTCAAGGAGAGTGGTTCAAATGTTGTGAAGAAGGCTTCAGGGTGCCCAAGAAAGTCCAGCAAGCGCCAGGACCGTCTCCTAAAGTTGATCCAGCTGTGGGATCGGGGCACCACCAGTACAGAGCTTGCTCAGGAATGGCAGCAGGCAGGTGTGAGTGCATCTGCACGCACAGTGAGGTGAAGACTTTTGGAGGATGGCCTGGTGTCAAGAAGTGCAGCAAAGAAGCCACTTCTCTCCAGGGAAAAACATCAGGGACAGACTGATATTCTGCAAATGGTACAGGGATTGGACTGCTGAGGACTGGGGTAAAGTCATTTTCTCTGATGAATCCTGTTTCCTTTGTTGTTTGGGGCATCCGGAAAAAAGCTTGTCCGGCGAAGACAAGGTGAGCGCTACCATCAGTCCTGTCATGCCAACAGTAAAGCATCCTGAGACCATTCATGTGTGGGGTTGCTTCTCAGCCAAGGGAGTGGGCTCACTCACAATTATGCCTAAGAACACAGCCATGAATATAGAATGGTACCAACACATCCTCCGAGAGCAACTTCTCCCAACCATCCAGGAACAGTTTGGTGACGAACAATGCTATTTCCAGCATGATGGAGCACCTTGCCATAAGGCAAAAGTGATAACTAAGTGGCTCGGGGAACAAAACATCGATATTTTGGGTCCATGACCAGGAAACTCCCCAGACCTTAATCCCATTGAGAACTTGTTGTCAATCCTCAAGTGGCGGGTGTACAAACACAAACCCACAAACTCCAAGTATGGATTATGCAAGAATGGGCTGCCATCAGTCAGGATGTGGCCCCGAAGTTAATTGACAGCATGCCAGGGCGGATTGCAGAGGTCTTGAAAAAGAAGGGTCAACACTGCAAATATTGACTCTTTGCATCAACTTCATGTAATTGTCAATAAAAGCCTTTGACACTTATGAAATGCTTGTAATTATACTTCAGTATTCCATAGTAACATCTGACAAAAATATCTAAAGACACTGAAGCAGCAAACTTTGTGTAAATTAATATTTGTCATTCTCAAAACTTTTGGCCACGACTGTAGACCTTACCGTGAAATGCTTACTTACTTAACCAACAGTGCGGTTCAAGAAGAGTTAAGAAAATATCTACCAAATAAACTAAAGTAAAAAAACTTTTTGACTGCTCATGAATTAATTTTATTACTCTGACATTTTTAAGACCTGGAGTTATAACCAGTTTTAGGAGGGAATGTCATTATTTGAATGGTTTCCCCCCCCCGCCCCGTTGCCCCTCCTTCTCCGACAGTATAGCCTGCTCTGCTCATTCTCCTGACATTGAAAGGTGCCGTGCCCAGTTGATAGTTCCCTCGAAACTGACTCTAAACTATACCGAAACTAATTTCACACATACAACAACAGATGAAGTAAAGTGATGGGGAGAATGGGTGAGTTGATGAGGGAACAAGCAATGCATAATTATGTAATCACCGATTTGTGACTGATGAACAGTGCGGGCCATCGTATTGTAATATTCTAATTATCATCTCAAAATGGTATGTACCCTATATCAGTTCACCAAATCCAAGCAGTCTTATCCGACTACGCTTGCCTACTTGGAGTAGAGAATGAGAACATGCATAACTTACAATGGCAAGAAGACCCAGATGAATGGATGCACATGCTGTGTTAGTGTTGCTACAAAATCTGAATGAAAATGACTGTGATGGTGGGGAAGAAATGAGTCATGACATCTGATTTATTATTCTGATTCTGAGCCTCAACCAATACCTACACCTCCAAGGCCTATGCGCAAAAAAGCCAGGACGGTACGCACTTAGCAGGTGCCCGCGCCACCACCAAATGAAAAGTTTAGACGGGAGAGGGGAAGGGACGACACCGGTTGGATAGAACAAGCCGGTGACAATGCTACCGGTCCATTATCAGCACAAAATGAAATCACTGAGAGAGCAGGCCCTACATCGGCAACGCACTCACCAGCTTTCGTTGTTTATTTGACATGGACATGCTACAGCACAGGGACTGTGGCTGAGGTACACAGGGATCAAGGAGACACTGCCTGGGATCTGTCTGTTGATGAGCTGGAAGCTTTCATTTCATTCCTGTATGTCCGTGGAGCATTCGGTGGAAAGAGTGTACCTAAAATATGGAGGGCTTCTGGTCAGACATGTATGGGATACCTTTCTTTGGAGAAACCATGTCACGGGATGGCGTCAAGAGATCACGCGTTGCCTCAGTTTTGATGACAAAGAACAGTTGAACAAAGAATTGATTGAACAGTTGAATGTTTTTAAATATAGCCAACAGCGACATAAACTAATGAAAATGCTATTTTATTTTAAACGGGGAAAAAATTGTATTCTAATGTTGCCTAACACCATGAGTACAACCAAATTATTATTTTAGCGATAGCATATATGAAATGTACTAATTACACTGAGAATGTTGCAGTCAGAATGACTGCTCGTTAGCTTGAAGGGGGGTCCCTCGAGGCCCAGCGGTTCTATTGTTAAAGATGCGGCAACAATTTCAGAATGTAACTCAATAAACAAGTCTCAAATATAATGAAAAATGTCAATACATTTCATCTGTTTCAAAAACATTGCTCTGCTATTACTATTTTTACTATATGAATGTTCGGCTTAACGAGACAATTATTTTTACACTGCACTGCTTAGAGGGGAGTAACTGTCGGGCAAGTGCTGTGTGCGACCTCCGGAGGTAGCGTTTGAGACAGAAATACAGGAATCTGACATTTCTAATTTAGGCTAATCTGTGTCCAAGAAAGCACATTTTCTCTCTTTCTCCCTCTCTCTGCGTCTGTCCCCCTCATTCTCTCTCAAGTTGTTGAACTCTCTCTGTTCTTGTCACTTTTTTCCCTACTGTCTTTCTCCCGCTCTCTTAAAATAGGAAAAGCACACATCTGAGGTTACTTGTTGCAGGTGCGTGGGAATTATATGATAATTCAATAGAAAAAAAATTACCTGCAAACTGCGCTTGCCGGTGTCAATTATGTTTATTTAGCTTATGTATGCATTAGAGGTCGACCGATTTAATCGGAATCGGACGATTTTCAAGTTTTCATGACAATCGGAAATCGGTATTTTTGGACATCGATTTGGCCGATTAAAAAAAATAATATATATATATATATTAATTTTTTTAACAACTTTATTTAACTAGGCAAGTCAGTTAAGAACACATTCTTATTTTTAATGAAGGCCTAGGAACGGTGGGTTAACTGCCTTGTTCAGGGGCAGAACGACAGATTTTTAATTTTCAATCTTGCAACCTTATGGTTAACTAGTCCAACACTCTAACCACCTGCCTTACATTGCACTCCACGAGGAGCCTGCCTGTTATGTGAATGCAGTAAGAAGCCAAGGTAAGTTGCTAGCTAGCATTAAACTTATAAAAAAACAATCAATCATAATCACTAGTTAACTACACATGGTTGATGATATTACTAGTTTATCTAGCGTGTCCTGCGTTGCATATAATCGATGCGGTGCGCATTCGCGGAAAAGGACTGTCGTTGCTCCAACGTGTACCTAACCATAAACATCAATGCCTTTCTTAAAATCAATACACAGAAGTATATTTTTTTACACCTGCATATTTAGTTAAAAGAAATCCAGGTTAGCAGGCAATATTAAACAAGGGAAATTGTGTCACTTCTCTTGTGTTCATTGCACGCAGAGTCACTGTATATGCAACAGTTTGGGCCGCCTGGCTCGTTGTGAACTAATTTGCCAGAATTTTGTGTAATTATGACATGACATTGAAGGTTGTGCAATGTAACAGAAATATTTAGACTTATGGATGCCACCCGTTAGATAAAATACGGTATAGAGAGAAATAGTCCTATAATAACTACAACCTAAAACTTCTTACCTGGGAATATTGAAGACTCATGTTAAAAGGAACCACCAGCTTTCATATGTTCTCATGTTCTGAGCAAGGAACTTAATTAAACGTTAGCTTTTTTACATGGCACATATTGCACTTTTACTTTCTTCTCCAAAACTTTGTTTTTGCATTATTTAAACCAAATTGAACATGTTTCATTATTTATTTGAAGCTAAATTGATGTTATTGATGTATTATATTAAGTTAAAATAAGTGTTCTTCAGTATTGTTGTAATTGTCATTATTACAAATAAATGTAAATAATCGGCCGATTTTAATCGGTATCGACTTTTTGGGTACTCCAATAATCGGTATCGGCGCTGAAAAATCATAATCGGTCGACCTCTAGTATGCATGGCCTTTTTAGAGCTTCGCTCTCTTTCTCTCGCTCTTTTTATCTTCTCTCTCTCTCTCTGAAGAACAGTTTCTTCTGAACAGTCTCTTCTGTTTCAATCCCTCCTTCTATTAATGAAGCCTCTCTGTGTCTCTAGTGTGTTCTATAGTCGTCCTTCCTCCCCCAAGAGTGACTCCGAGCTGCTGGTGAAGCCTCAGGAGTCCTCAGGGCCTCAGATGCAGTGGAACTGGGGTGGCTTTCCAAAGGTATGATATAACAGGGCGTACAGGTGTCATAACAGGGCGTACAGGTGTCATAAGTTGATGTAGAAAGTTTGTACTGAAGAAATTCATAACCACACTGCTTTGTTTTCCCTGCTCCCTCTAGATGTGTTTGGCGGAGAGGGGGATGGTGGAGGTGCAGCGCGTCTCCCCTGGCATCCACTGCTCGGACAGCTCCCACTTCCGCACCATCCAGTGGCAGGACTCCTTCGACATGGGCCAGGAGCCCGGTTTCAGCTGTGGCCGAGCGAACAGTAGCGTGACGGTGGTGGTCAGGCCCAAGCCCAGGACCGGACCAGCGGTCCCACCCACAGAGAGTTCCCCCATAGACCTGGAGAGAACCTCTAAGAGAACCTCCAGCCCATATCACCCCACCGCAGAGCCACTGACTTTAGCATCATTAGCGATGGCTAGCATAGACTCTTCCCAGGCTCCAGGGCATACAGAAAAGCAGCCCCAAGTAGAGACCCTGCAGGCAGGGGAGGAGAGAGCCAAGGAGTCTGCATCTAACCTTGAGCTGAAAGAGGCAAGAACCTCCCTGGCTAACATAGTTAGCATTGCTAATGTAGGAAATGCTGATAGCCTAGCTAGTGAAGGAAGCATAGGCGATGTTGAATGTGTAGCTAACACATTTAGCCTAATTGAAAACGACTGCATAGACACACACATCCCATCCAAAAAAGGTAGCAAAGCCGGCACAACCAGCACAGACAGGCTAGCTAGCAACAGCATAGCTACTTTAGCAAACACTGCTAGCTTACCTGACGCTGCTAGCTTAGCCAATGCAGCTAGTTTAGCCAGTGTAGCAGGTCCCAACATTATCACAGAGTCTCTCGATAGGGTAGAACACCCAGACCAGCACAGTGCCTTACCAGAAACCAATGGACAGGGGTTTGCAGAAGGAGTTATCGTGAGTGAGGGCAACAGTGGGATCAAGCCCTGCACCGAGGGAGGGGAGGAGATGGAGATCACATCTGTTATGACGGACAGAGCCACAGAGGACTCCCTGACCAATCAGGCTGCGGAGAGTATTGGAGTGGCAGACATGGGAGCCACTGAGGCTCTGGGGGAGGAGCATTCTGGCTCAGCAGTAACAACGGGCAAAGCAGAGCACAGAGACAAGAAGAAAGGTGAGAACTCTGGGAGAAACAGATCTACCCATACTCAATTCCAAATGAACACCTAGTCTCACTCCCTAAACCCTAGGCACTTATCCCTTAGATCTGCAGGGATTTTATGGGTATAAGCATTATGTTAATAGATTGAAGAGGATTTGTGTTGTTTTTGACCTGACTTTGAATTGTGTGGTGGTTCTCTGTGCTCAGTCTCTGTGCTGCTGTGCTCTGAACACAGGTAAACGCAGTCAGCACCTAGGACCCTCCGACATCTACCTGGACGACCTGTCTAACCTTGACCCAGTGGTGGCAGCGCTCTACTTCCCGCCTAAAGGGTAAAGGGCTCCCTGCTCTGATTTCTTTCTTTCCACCCTCCCTCAATGTAATCAGTGTTCATACATGATAGGTGAGAGCACAGATTAATTGCTCTTAATCCACAGAGTTTTTCATACCACTTTTTTAATTTTTTTTACATTATGTTTTGGTGTCTCCCGTGGTTAAATATTAATGGAGGTCAACAGGCAATAGATTTCATAATATGCAGCCCAAAATATGTCACCTTTCCCCCACTTTGTCTCGATATGACCCAAGTTCCTAGTTGGCATGCCTTCTGCAATCCACACTTACTCAGTGTCAAGCACACATCGATGAACTCTGTGTGGATAATGTAGGAGGATGCATTCCCTAAACTGATCATGAGAAATGTTATCTTATCTTAGGCTTGACTTTGTCCTCACAAGGCAGGTCACACTGCTAGGGACTCGACATAAGATATCAGAGTGCTTTTCAAAGTTCTAAATATCAGAGTAAGAAATTGACGGACTCTATAAAAGCTCCAACCAAGTTTATTCACCCCAAAGAGTTGAACAGACAAAGAACATATTCATACAAGCACTGATATTTAACCCTTTCTCCTACGCTGAGCCCCTCCTTACACACCTGAACAGCCAATACACCTCTGTTGCTATCCAGAAGATTAGTGATATATATTCTTCCTCACTTCATCTAACCTGACCTCTACCCAAATTCCTCACTCCTCCCCAACTCAGGCGGTCATTGTGATTGGTACCAGACTGTTTCTCTTCTCCTTCCATAGGATACCTGTTGGCTAACAATAACATATCCTGACATAATGTAAACGTTATACATTACCCTTTCTCCCTTAGTGAAATTAATAAGTATATTTCATGATTTCTTAAGTCAAGAAATCAGAACCCATCAAAGTCTTATTGATCCCACTGTTAAATACCAATTGGATTTCAGTCACTCATTCTATTTACAGTCAATTCCTGGGACTGTTTTCATAAAGTGTCTCAGAGTAGGAGTGCTGATCTATGGTCCATTTGAACTTTTTAATCATAATGAACAAGATCACATGGAAAAAAGTATGTGTTATGGCTTTACATCCCCTGCTATAATGTGGATAATCAGGAATTCCCCAGGGTAGCTGTTTAGGCCCCTTGCTTTTTTTCAATTTTTACTAACGACATGCCACTGACTTTGAGTAAAGCCAGAGTATCTATGTATGCGGATGACTCAACACTATACACGTCAGCTACTACAGCGACTGAAATGACTGCAACACTCAACAAAGAGCTGCAGTTAGTTTCAGAGTGGGTGGCAAGCAATAAGTTAGTCCTAAATATTTCTAAAACTAAAAGCATTGTATTTGGAACAAAACACTCACTAAACCCTAAACCTCAACTAAATCTTGTAATGAATTGTGGAAATTGAGCAAGTTGAGATGACTAAACTGCTTGGAATAACCTTAGATTGTAAACTGTCATGGTCAAAACATATTGATGCATAGTAGCTAAGATGGGGAGAAGTCTGTCTATAATAAAGCGAAGCTCTGCCTTAACAACACTATCAACAAGGCAGGTCCTACAGGCCCTAGTTTTGTCGCACCTTGACTACTGTTCAGTCGTGTGGTCAGGTGCCACAAAAAAGGACTTAGATAAATTGCAATTGGCTCAGAGCAGGGCAGCACGGCTGACCCTTGGATGTACACAGAGAGCTACTATTAATAATATGCATGTCCATCTCTCCTGGCTGAAAGTGGAGGAGAGATTGACTTCATCACTGCTTGTATTTATGAGAGGTATTGACATGTTGAATGCACCGAACTGTCTGTCTATACTACTGGCACACAGCTCGGACACCCATGCATACCCCACAAGACATGCCACAAGAGGTCTCTTCACAGTTACCAAGTCCAGAACAGACTATGGGAGGCACACAGTACTACATAGTACCATGACTACATGGAACTCTATTCCACATCAAGTAACTGACGCAATCAGTCAAATTAGATTTTTTTTTAAACAGATAAAAAAAACACCTTATGGAACTGCAGGGACTGTGAAGCAAGAAACATTGGCACACACACACACGATAACATACGCACTATACATACACATTTATTTAGTACTGTAGATATGTGGTAGGGGCCTGAGGGCACACAGTGTGTTGTGAAACCTGTGAATGTATTGTAATGTTTTTAAAATTGTATAAACTGCCTTAATTTTGCTGGACCCCAGATAGAATGGGGATCCATAATAAATAAATGAACAAGGGGGACCCCGATCCTTGATCAGCGCTCCTACTCTGAGACGCTTTAAGAAATCGGCCCATGATAAATGCAACAGCTTGGAACTAGTATTTTCACCCATTTATAATTATGAAATGGTAGCGTTAGATTATTAATTATTATTTGGAAGCAGGTTTTGGGCTCACTTCCATTTTTAACTCAGGCAATTCACAAAGTAAACTCAAAGGCATAGAGGTAGATGATTTTCCCTCTACTCTCCATTTAGTGAGACAGAAGGGAGCTCGCGGCCGGGTGCTGAGCAAGGGTCTGGGTCTGGTAACCAGTCTCCCCAGTCGGTGGGCAGCGGGGCCATGGACAGCGGCACAGAGTACCTGTCGGACTCCACCTCCGACCACATGGATGTCAGCATGTCCCTCTGCGGCCGCACTGGCCACACCAGCCAAATCAACAAAGGTGTGTGTGTGTGTGACAAAGAGTGTGAGAGAGAGGGAGATATTGGAAGTACTGTCTGTATATTTCTGTACAGCTGTGCATGTCTCATGGAAGGACACATTTCCTTCACTCTTTGCTGCTCCTAATGATGGTCTTTCTCAAGCTAGTGAGTAAACAATGAAGACAGTATTTATTTCATCTAAAAAGGACTAAGTATGGGATAATCAGTGAGGGGCTATGTGTCCTGTGGAAAATAATGCATGACGTGAAAGTGTGTGCCACGACGCACTAGCAGAATTGCATTTTCCACAGAAGGCATAGGGCCCTGAATTGATTATCCCACTTATAGCACAGCTATAATTTAGCACATTTGCTGCTAGAAATGTGTTCAACATCCACTGAAGTAGCTAGCAAGTTTATTAGATAGCTACAATAGTTGCCTTTGTAACCAAACAAACAGACTTGTTAGCTTATCTAACCAAAACGTCAGTCCTGCTAGCTTGCTACTATGAACATTTAATTCAGCAATGCCAATAATATATTCATTTTGACTTTTGCTTTCAAAAGAATGAACTTCATAGCGATTGAATATTGCCGTGCGTTATTTAAGCAATAAGGCCTGAGAACCCGGGGCCTAAGAACAGCTCTTAGTCGAGAGGTATCACACGATAATCCCCGGGTTTGAGGGCCTTATTGCTTTTATAAAATGGTTGCCAACATAATTATAAAATATTTTCATTAAAAACATTATTTTAACGAGTAAATTCATTTTTACATTCTGAAGTTGCTACCCAAGCGTCCTGAACGTTTATTATTTTCTGGTGTTTTGACCCAGTTGTTCATTCTATTCATTCGACGTTGCTATGCTAAACAAATCATTGGCATGCAGCTAGCTAGCAGAGGTTCAATGATGATGAGCTACAAGTACTTCAATAAATGATTTAATAAATATCGAATAGGCGTACATAGGCATCAACTATTACAGTTGGCGAGTCCGAGCTAACCAAGCTTGTTAATAGTGACGTTTCCGTTGATGGCAAACGAGTGGAAGAGCTGTCCATGGTTCGACGGTGCTATTTTTAAACAAATTATTGCTATGTCAAATCAAATTTTATTTGTCACATACACATGGTTAGCAGATGTTAATGCGAGTGTAGCGAAATGCTTGTAGCTAGTTAGCTTAGAGCCAGGCAGGTAGGTCTGTTTCAAACCAAATAGTAGCATGGGGAAATGTATGTGTAGATGCTTTTTCCCCAAGGGCGATAAAGTTTCTGAATTTTCCTGCCTGGGCTGCGGGATTATGACATTAACACGTCATGGTATTTTGTGGAAGTTGTTGTCCCACGACCCCTGCATATCAACCAATCAGCATCCAGGATTTAAACAATCTGTTTTGTAATGGGAAATAATGCACACTCTAGAATGCCCTTCAAGACAAAAAAACAAGTATTCAACAATGCCATTGTACTCATGGGTTGCACCTCTGTCACTCAGTTGCGTCGTTGCCATTGTTATCAAGGTTCTACAGACCCTCCAGCCATATTTGATATCCAAAAGTAGAATGAGGGCTAATGACTTTGATTGTATGACTGGTTTGCCTAAATTACACTGTAATGGTTTGGAAATACAATGACATTGCTAAAGTAGGCAAATATTTTGTAAGAAACAGCTTTGCCATCATGTCGTCAAGGTTACTTTAGACAGTTGGCAATGTTGTCATTAGCTATCAAAGCTTGTCAAAAAAAAGCTACAAATGTTAACTTTAGCTAGCTAAAGTCCGGTCTCCATCTAACCAAACGTTATACTGCAACTAAATTCTATCTGGCGACATCAAAGTGATGCCACAAGGTTTTGCTAGTAATAATTTACCTTTTAGAGATGGCGTCAGGTTTTCAAGCGACAGTAATGCACTTTAGACCAGATCTTTGTCAGCACCTATTGAAAGATGTATTGAATAGAATGTTCAGTTGGCCGTCAGTCCTAAAACAAATGTTCAAAAACAATATTGTGACGAAATGTACAGCCCATGAATAACGTGGTAACCTATTATTTTTACATTTTTACCCATTTGTATTGATGAGACAATCTCTATTGCCATTTCCCTTTGTTCCAGATAAGTTTATGGAGCAAGTTGTGAACTACCAAGATTTGGTGAGCAACCCTGGACTCATCGAAGATCCAAATCTGGTTATCTGCATCAACTCAAAGTAAGTTCCATATATGGTAATGATATACAATACATCTGATCTTGTGGTTCTGCCGTTATACTGTATGATTTGTATAGGTCTGTCAGTTGACTAATTAGGTTTTTTTGGTGCTCTTTTAGGTATTATAACTGGGCAGTAGCTGCCCCTATGGTCCTGTCAATGCAAGTCTTTCAAAAGAATCTACCAAAGGTATATCACCGATCTCTCACCAGTCTATACCTACTCCATTATAATACTTTTGAATGTATGAGGTAGAGGTCGACCGATTAATCGGAAGGGCCGATTTCAAGTTTTCATAACAATCGGTAGCTTATCTTATAAAAAACAATCGATCTTAACACAATCACTAGTTAACTACACATGGTTGAAGATATTACTAGTTTAACTAGCTTGTCCTGCGTTGCATATAATCAATGCAGTGCCTGAAATTGTGTCACTTTTTTATTGCGTTCAGTGTAAGCAGAGTCAGGGTATATGCAGCAGTTTGGGCCACCTGGCTCGTTGCGAACTGTGTTAAGACCATTTCTTCCTAACGAAGACCGTAATTGTTCCGTATTTCCCTGAAAGTATTAACGTTTTGTTTTTGAAATGATAGTTTACGCATTTGACCATATTAATGACCTGAGGCTCGTAGTTCTGTGTTTATTATATTGTAATTAAGTCTATGATTTGATAGAGTAGTCTGACTGAGCGGTGGTAGGCAGCGGTAGGCAGCAGCAGGCTCGTAAGCCTTCATTCAAACCGCACTTTCCTCAGTTTGCCAGCAGCTTTTCGCAATGCTTGAAGCACAGCGCTGTTTGTGACTTCAAGCCTATCAACTCCCGAGATTAGGCAGGCAATACTATAGTGCCTATAAGAACATCCAATAGTCAAAGGTCTATGAAATACAAATGGTATAGAGAGAAATAGTCCTATAATAACTACAACCTAAAACTTCTTAACTGGGAATATTGAAGACTCATGTTAAAAGGAAACACCAGGAAAGTAGTATACCAGGGCACACTTTAGGGGTGCGTTCAGTTTGATTCATCTTTTGCGTGACGGTTTGTACTGAATGACGCGTTTCCTCACAACGGTGTGCAGCGTTCTTCAACAGCTTTTGAGGTACGTTTGCTCCCGTTTGGTGGGTGTGGCGAGGGGTGGCCCCATGTTGTGGCAAGATCAATATGGGTGTGACCATTTGAAATAGTCCCATGTGACTCAGTTGGTAGTGCATGGCTCTTGCAACGCCATGGTTGTGTGTTCGATTCCCACAGGGGACCAGTACGAAAATGTATGCACTCACTACTGTAAGTCACTCTGGATAAGAGCGTCTGCTAAATGATTCAAATGTAAAATGTAGTAAACTCCTGCGGAACACTATACACAAATGTCCTCTGGGCCACCATAATTACAACGTTCTTCAACTGGTCCTTCAATACAGTACCGTTTCCATTGAACTAAATTTTGCACACCGTTCTGTCGTACTGAACGCACCCAAGGATAAAGGAACGATAATTGGAAAGCAGGGAAAGTGGTGGCAGGTGTAATATATGACCTTTAACCTTGTGCTGTCTGTTTGTCTGTAGAGTGCCATTGACCAGCTGGTGAAGGATAAGATGCCCAAAAAGTCTGGCCGCTGGTGGTTCTCCTGGAGGAGGAAGGACATGGACACTAACCCAAACCAGGTAGCCTATCACAGTGTTTTTCAATCCAGGCTAGGGTCGTGTTCAGTAGACACGAAACTGAAGAAAACTGAGAGGTACTATCTGAAATTGTTTTCTGTTGCAAAATGTTATGCTACGGTGTGGCCTAATGAACACGACCCAGGACTTCTGGGGACCCCTAGCCGTCGCACATATAGTATTTGTCCCAGTCTAGCATCAGCGCACCTTCATTTGACATTTTAGTTGGATTGGAATGTCATAAATCGTCATCTTATTGAAGGATAATGGGTAAACAGCTGCTTAGCTTTTAATTTATAACAATATTTTTCTCCGTCTTTCTTTTACTACAGACTGGAGAGAATTCCAAGCAGGATCAAGAGAAGGCACAAGCAGAGACTGAAGAAGCCTCAACCTCTGTTTCCGGTCACTCAACAACGATACTGTGAGTGATCACAGACGCACATTGTTCCGCATAGGCGTAACTCAAATGCACGTTTTGCCTAAAAGAGTTCCATGAAAAGTTTGAATTTGACCTTTTGTGGTTTCTTTTAGCAGAATTGCTTGTCTATTCCATTAGCTACCTACCATATAGTGAGAAATAAGACCGCGTGCTAAAATAGTGTGTGCGCGTGTGACTGTCCAGGGCGACTCTTGATGACCTGACAAGCGACGAGGAGGCGGGCCTGGGCCGAGACGGCAGCCTATCATCAGAGACCTCCGAGACCATGACCACCGCCCAGTGTTTCAGCCAGATGTACCGCAAGTCCCTACGCCTCACCTCCGATCAGATAGTACGTCATCACTGCCACACACACACACACACACACACACACACACACACACACACACACACACACGGCCACTACCTCATGATCCCGACCATGTGGTAATTTCCCTGCCCCCTCAGTAAGCCATCTTAACCTTGTGATTGTGTTGTGGCCAGGAGCGGTTGAACCTGCGGGAGGGGGCCAACAAGGTTGTGTTCAGCGTGACCACTCAGTACCAGGGCACGTGTCGCTGCGAGGCCGCCATCTACCTGTGGAACTGGGACGACCGCGTCGTCATCTCCGACATCGACGGCACCATCACCAAGTGAGCAGAAAGCTTTCACCAAGTACCCCCGATTGCCTTTAGGGGTGGTTTATCACGATCGGAGCACAGTATGATGTGCGTGTGTACCCAAATACATTGGGGTCTGAAATTATTAACACCCTTGATAAAGATGAACAGTAATGACTGTATAAAATAAATAATTACTACTGAGCTATATTGTATGTTCCAAAAAAATTGGGAATTTTATTTTATTCTAATCAATTGCTCAGAGAAAGAGATTTTGTTTAACAAGTAAAACAAACTGTTCTCAGAAAGGTAACGGTCAAAAATATTGACACTCCTAAAGATTCTGATAAATAAAGTAGTTATACTATATAATATACTATATAATATAAAAAATAAAAAAAAATCGGCCAATAAAATACTACTTGAGTAAAAGTTTTAAAGTATCTGGTTTTAAATGCACTTCAGTACAGTGGTAGCCTGAAGCCTAGCCCGGACCATGAAAAACAGCCCCAGACCATTATTCCTCCCTTCACCAAACTTTACAGTTGGCAATATGCTTTGGGACAGGTAGCGTTCTCCAGATTCGTTCCATTTCACTGCTAGATGGGAACCTTGATTTATCACTCCAAAGAACACGTTTCCACTGCTCCAGAGTCCAATGGCGGCGAGCTTTACACCACTCCAGACGACACTTAGCATTGCATATGGTGATCTTAAGCTTGTGTGCCGCTACTCGGCCACGGAAACCCATTTCATGAAGTTCCCAAATAACAATTATTGTGCTGATGTTGCTTCCAGAGGCAGTTTGAAACTTTAGTGAGTGTTACAACTGAGGACAGGCAAGTTTTACATGCTACGCGCTTCAGCACTCGGCGGTCCCGTTCTGTGAGCTTGTGTGGCGTACCACTTCGTGGCTGAGCCGTCGTTTCCACTTCACAATAACAGCACTTACAGTTGACTTATAGGCAGCTCTAGCAAGGCAGAAATTTGACAAACTGACTTGTTGGAGAGGTGGCATCCTATGACGGTGGCATGTTGAAAGTCACTGAGCTCTTAAGTTAGGCCATTCTACTGCCAATTTTGTCTATGGAGATTGCATGGTTGTGTGCTCAATTTGATACACCTGTCAGCAACAGGTGTGGCTGAAATAGCCAAATCCACTAATTTGAAGGGGTGTCCACTTACTTTTATGTTTGCATGTATGTATTTATATATGTGTATAGGATGCTAAAGGACCTCAGATGCTGAGCAGTTGCCATACCAAGCGGTGATGCAGCCACTCAAGATGCTCTCAATGGTGTAGCTATAGACCTTTTTGAGGATCTGAGGGCCCATGCCAAATCTTTTCAGCCTCCTCAGGGGGAAGAGGCGTTGTCGTGCCCTATTCACGACTGTGCTGGTGTGTTTGGACCATGATGGGTCCTTTAGCGTTGTGGACACCAAGGAACTTGAAGCTCTCGACCTTCTCCACTACAGCCACGTCAGTGTGAATAGGGGCGTGTTTGGCCCTCCATTTCCTGTAGTCCACATTAAGCCTCTTTGTCTTGCCCACATTGAGAGAGTGGTTGTTGTCCTGGCACCACACTGCCAGGTCTCTGACCAACTCCTCCTTATAGGCTGTCTCATTGTCGTTGGTGATCAGGCCCACCACCGTCGTGTCATTGGTAAACTTGATGATGGTGTTGGAGTCGCGCACAGCCACGCAGTTGTGGGTGAACAGGGAGTACAGGAGGGGACTAAGCACACACCCCTGTGGTGCCCCCGCATTGAGGGTCAGTGTAGCGGAAGTTTTCCCTTCCCTCACCACCTGGGGGCGGCCCGTCAGGAAGTCCAGGATCCAGTTGCAGAGGGAGGTGTTTAGTCCCAGGGTCCTTAGCTTGGTGATGAGCTTTGATGGCACTATGGTGATGAAAGCTGAGCTGTAGTCTATGAACAGCATTCTCACATAGGTGTTCCTTTTGGCCAGGTGGGGAAGGGCAGTGTGGAGTGCAATAGAGTTTGCATCATCTATTGATCTGTTTGGGCGGTTTGCAAATTGGAGTGGGTCTAGGGTTTCTGGGATGATGGTGTTGATGTGAGCCATGACCAACCTTTCAAAGCATTTCATGGCTACAGATGTGAGTGCTATTGGTCGGTAGTCATTTAGACAGTTTACCTTGGCGTTCTTGGGCACAGCGACTATGGTGGTCTGCTTGAAACTTGTATGTATTACAGACTGGGTCAGAGAGGTTGAAAATATAAGTGAAGACACTTGCCAGCTGGTCGTGCTCGGAGTACTAGTCCTGGTAATCTGTCTGGCCCTGCGGCCTTGTGAATGTTAACCTGTTTAAAGGTCGTACTAGCATCGGCCTAGTGGTTAAGAGCGTTGGGCCAGAAATCGAAAGGTTGTTGGTTCGAATCCCCAACCGACTAGGTGAAATATCTGTGTTCCCTTGGGCAAGGCACTTAACCCTTATTGCTTTTGGATAAGAGCGTCTGCTAAATGACAAATATCAAATGTAAATTATTCACGATTCATTCAGGATGATCTGTAATCATGAGCAATTGGATTAGTATAAAATACTAGAATTTTCTTTTTTTTTTGTATACAATATATTTATTTTATACAGTCATTTTTGCTCATCTTTATCAAGGTGTCAATCATTTCGAACCCCAGTGTATATGTGTGTGTTCAGTGATTTACTAACTCTCTCCTTACTCGTCATAGGTCTGATGCTCTTGGGCATATCCTACCTCAGCTGGGGAAAGACTGGACGCACCAGGGCATCGCCCGACTGTACCACAAAATCCACCAGTAAGTGCCTACGCTCACACCAGGGTCATGTTCAGTAGGGCACACCGCAGCAAACCGTTTGGAGATGAAAATTAGCATGTCCAATAAGAAATGTCTTCTGTTTGATACATAATGAACATAATACCCTCCATTTTTTACTTTTACTGTGCATGCATTGGTGCCGAAAAACTTGTATGTGCCCAAAAATGGTGACATTGTGACACTTCCTGGTCTGAATATGCCATGCCACATTAGAAGCTGTTGATAACCGACAAGATTATTCTATATTTCTCTCCCGCACTCTCTCTCCCCTTGCTCTTTCTCTCACTCTCTTTCTCTCTCCCTCCTAGGAACGGCTACAAGTTCCTGTACTGTTCGGCGCGGGCCATCGGCATGGCCGACATCACCAAGGGCTACCTGCAGTGGGTGAACGACAAAGGCACCGTCCTCCCCAAGGGCCCCGTGCTGCTGGCCCCCAGCAGTTTCTTCTCTGCCCTGCACAGAGAGGTGGTGGAGAAAAAGCCCGAGGTGTTTAAGGTCGCCTGCCTTACCGACATCCGAGATCTGTTCAATCCCCAGAGGCAGCCCTTCTACGCAGCCTTCGGTAACAGGACCAACGTAAGCCACACACGTACAGTACTAACACAGGCCTCGTCACATTAATGATAGACAACAGACTAACTAGATGGCCAATTCAAAACATATCGTGTAGTCTGGCAAATTTATTTGGGTAGTTGGCTGTTTAGCTATTTGCATGTATTAATGTCATTGTTATGTCCTATGCCCTAAAAAAAGCACTTGTGAATAACCGCAAATGGCAGACACGCACGCAGTTGAACGGGTGCGTTCATAAAACCAATGCAACATAGCCTACTTCGGTTGTAAAACAGTCTCTCAAGTGCTCAGTATCGGGAGTTGAGAAAAACATCTGACACCGTTGGGAAACATGGATTCCCCTCAATTCAATATTGGCCATGTAATTTTGACAACATTATAGAATGTTCTTAGAATAGCCTACTTGACAAATGGCTCCCATGCTATCAATAGATCTCCCCTGAAACCTGAATTGAGAGACATTTGTGAAAGGTTTGTCTTAAAGTGTCAGTGTTGTATTTTGAGACGGGCTTGAATGCAATTTTTGTCTGATTCTCTGTATGGCAATAATAATGATGATTTTTTTTTTTTTAAGTGGTTCCTTTCAACATACAACACAATTGTCAGCCACCTTTTTGGCCCATGGTGTTACAGACCATTTTCTATTTTTGGAAAAGTGACTTGAGCTTTCGGACAAG
The DNA here is from genome assembly GCF_045679555.1 of Salvelinus alpinus. NCBI lineage: Eukaryota > Metazoa > Chordata > Actinopteri > Salmoniformes > Salmonidae > Salvelinus > Salvelinus alpinus. Next base: position 52,928,784 of record NC_092087.1, on the reverse strand, counting down.
TAAAAACTCGTAACTTTTTTAAATACATTTTTATCTTATTTTATAAATGTCAAGCCCTGGTTGATATTTTCTGCTTACTGTGTGGTAGTTCGGGGACACTGTGTTTCTAAATCCATTCCCTGGGTGATGGATTGAGGTGTATCTAATATATTTGAAATAAAGTTTGATTTGAGTGTTGTTATTTCAGGATGCCTATGCCTATAAGAAGGTTGGTGTCCCTGACACCAGGATCTTCACTGTGAACCCCAAAGGAGAGCTCATTCAAGAGAAGACCAAAGGGAACAAGTCATCGTAAGTGTACTACCCAACCGAGAAGAGTGACAGTGGTCAGTCGACTCCTCATAAGTGCACTTTGGATAAGTGCACACTCAACACGTGCAGTACAGTTTTCCCAGTCCCAATTCAATTACGTTCTTTAAAAAAGATTGCTCATGTTAACTGCATGCTCTGGTTTAGAGCATTCTGTGTCATGTCACTTAATATTCAGCGAATTGGAACTATCAGCTGACTCCTGATAAGTAAAACTGAATTCATAGAGCTGCAAAGCTGCGATAGCTCCAGCACATTATGCTCTGTGTGTGTGTGTGTCACAGGTACACACACCTCGGCGAGCTGGTGGAGCACTTCTTCCCTGAGATCTCCAAGGATGGGACGTCATCCTCCTTCCACTGCCCTGAGTACAGCCACTTCTCCTATTGGAGAGAGCCCCTACCACCGCTGGACATGTCCTCTCTGGACTAGACACACACACACACACACACACACACACACACACACACACACATCACTGGACCAGTCCTCTCTGGACTAGACACACACACACACACACACATCACTGGACCAGTCCTCTCTGGACTAGACACTCGCGCGCATGCACACACACTGTCTTTCTTTCCTCACCTTTGCTCCCTTTCCTTCTCTCTCTCTGTCGATCCCTTTCTGAATTCATAAATAGCTTTACTAAGTGTTCATTGCCTGGAATATTCTAGATGTGAAAGGTTCTCATTTAATATACTCTATATCATCCTGTGTCATTCATCTCATGCAATAGAGAACAAAACTAAAGTGTATGGATTTCAAGAAATTACTGGGTGACACACACACACAGACATGCACAGAGCCAAATTGAGACCAAATATGCATCGATGACTGTTCATTTACACAACACTGTATACTTCATATTGTGGAATATTGATTGCAAAAAGTCACTGCACTGGCCGTGCCATATTGCCATTTTCCAAACGATACTGGAGCAAGGTACATTTGTGCGTCTCGAGTTCCAAAAAGAGCTTTGCCATTTTAAAACACAGTTAGCAAACCGGCATACTAGTATACTATACAAATTATAACATCCACGTACAGGCGCAACTGGACAAAAACACCCTTTTCAGTTTTAGGTTTGTTATCACTATATTTAGGTTTTAGGTTTGTTATCACTATATTTAGGTTTTAGGTTTGTTATCACTATGCCTGAACTTTCTACTTCATTTGGTGTATGCATACAATTCCATCCTATATATTGTTTTGAAAAACATATTTATTAGCTCATTGTACCATTGAGCGCAAAACAGCTTTTTAGCGAAGAAAAGGTAAGTAAGCCTTTAGCTTGATTGAAAACGAAGCCCCCCAAAAAAAACAATGCCAAACAACAACGTGAGTATTTATGCTTTGTGTTCTAGTGGGACTGATCTGGAATTGTCCAACTTTCTCTCTGCCTGTACTCGCTGTAGTCCAATAGAAGTGTGTGTGCATGTTGACCCTAAAGAGTATATTGTAGCTCGAAAATACAGTCAGCGTAATGGAGAAAATGTGATGAGTAAGCCCGTCTGAGACCAAAATGACTTGAACTGCTGCTTTTGACTGGAAGCTAGCTTTTTGATCTAGTTTATAGTTGACTTCGCTATGTATTTTGAAGCTCTTGCATCAAGGATTTGGTAGCAGTTGGATACACACAGGACCCAACCAGAAAAAGGGCCCAAAAAGAATCAATGCCTAGCCCCTGTTCCCGCAGTGGTCAGGGTGGTGAGATCAGGTTTCTTGCACCCTGGAAAAAGTGTTTCAGCTCTACACAAGAGATGAGGGAGTAGGGGCTATGGGTTGTTTCAGGACAGGTGCAATAGCATAGTAGGTTAGGGGTTCATTCTAAAGTTTGGGTTAAAGCTATAGCCCCTCATTAGCTTTTGTTACGCAGAGGTGTGCTATGGGCGAGATCTTAGCAGAATGTGTGTTGCTACTAGTTAACAGTAGGCTCGAATCACACCACTCCCTTTAAGGTACTACACTACATGTTTTCGAGATGAGCCATATAGATATCTATATATGGTTTCGATATGGATTTATACTAGGCCATACGTGAATCGGGTGGTTCAGAATCGGACACGTTCCAGGGTCGAGTAAATGGAACCGGTTGGGGAATTGAAATGGCCATGGTCTGGTTTGACACGGTGCCTTCTAGCTTATATGATTCATAAGCGTTTATATGTATTGATATTTCTAAATATATTGATTAATGTAATCCAAAGTAATGCCATGGGCTCTGTGTGGAGACTAGAGAAATTGCATTGGACCTGAAAAGCCCTGTCGTTGCTGTATGTTTTTATCAAATGATCTTAATATAAAGTAAATACTGTTAAACACACCATGTTTCTTTTTTGTCTTATTTTGTCTGAGTTGAGTTAGAACATGTGCTTTGCCGTTTTTAAAAAGTAGCCTACTGCAAGAGAGGCGTAGTGGTGCCTGGAGTGGGTACACTCAAAACTTTCTAAAAAAGAATTATCCTAAGCGTCCCGCCAAGCGAAGGAAACACGCCCTGTGTGAAAAATTCTATGACAAACAGTGCCATGTACTCTCAACGACCTAAAATAATAAATCTTGGTCTTTCACATTCTTGGTCTTTCACAGTCAGGCTAATCCAAATTCTACTATGCAAGTAGGCTAATAGTAGACCTAATATTGAAACATAAATGAGGCTGTCAACAGAGTTGGAAATTCACAGGTTTCAGATTTTTTTTATTCTTTTGAGGTCTGGAAAGAATCTAAGAAATGTATATTTGAGTGTAGTTTATGAAGTTAAATCATTGACAATGATTTGAGTGTACAGAATAGTTTTGTAGTTACACACTTGCAAATGATAACTGATTAGTTGTAAACATGAAAGATGAATCTGCAGTTCGAAGCACATTCTCGAACGTGTAAATGACGAGTTGTTTTTAGTTTATTAGGATCCCCATTAGCTACTGCATATGCAGCAGCTACTCTTCCTGGGATCCAGATAAAGCGTACAAGTACATGACAAAGTACAGAGCAGTAAATAGACAAGAACTCCATAAGATATTACATTAAATTCTAAATAAAATGTCATACAATGAGTGTACACAACATTAGGAATACCTTCGTACAACCGTATAAGTCATAATTCCATAAAATCTAGCCGTAAAACCCGAAAGTGGTTCCAATCGTTTTTTACACCATTCAGTCTGGGATTTTTTTAACTACTTCACATAAGGTCTGTGTTTTGTGTAGGATTACCCTGGTGTGACGTTTTGATAACCATGCAAATCTCTCTCTGACAAGGTAACTTTTATCAATATGTTTGCCTGTAATTAGCTAACACAACGTGCCATTGGAACACAGCAGTGATGGTTGCTGATAATGGGCCTCTGTACGCCTATGTAGATATTTCATTAGAAATCAGCCTTTCCAGCTACAAAAGTAATTTACAACATTAACAATGTCTACACTGAATTTCTGATCAATTTGATATTTTTAATGGACAAAAAATGTGCTTTTCTTTCAAAAACAAGGACATTTCTAAGTGAATCCAAACTTTTGAATGGTAGTGTATACTCAGCGAAGTGATGTTGCACGAACAGCACCACAGAAGTTTGGACAAGCGAGATGCAAGACTACACTCTCACACATTCACACACAGTATATGTGCATGAGTTAGGTGGTAGATAAAAGACCAAAACAGCTGAGCAGTTGAGCCTCGTGTAAAAGCTCTTAGTAGTTGCGGAAATTGACCCACTCAGCTGTTTCCTTTCTACATCTACGTCATATCGCTGAGTCTACCTTCTTCATCAAGCTATCCCGTTTCTTTTTACGTCAGATAGTCCAGCACCAGACAATTGCTTTCATTTTTGGTCTAATTCTCATTTCTGGAAAAGGCTTAAAATGAATGTTTAAAATCCAGGTTGTGTGACATGATTAATCAAAAGACGGAACCCTATACATGGAGTCACAGAAAGGGCAATACAGACTTACTTTTGGAAGAACCCAGAAGAGGAGGGATGCAATTTTGTTGCCCATCAGGTCATGTAACATCAGTGATATCTGGGCCTCAGTCAAAATTGTGTTATTACGCAACTAGTTCAAGCCACTGTCTGCAAAAAGTTAATTTTTTCCCCAAACGCTATATACCCCTTGGTTATGGTTTATACCTTAATTGGTATAACTGTTATGATATCAAAACCAGAACAACGAGGAACTACTACTGAATAGTTACATGGGAGACTTCTGAAACACTTTTGTGGCTGGACACCACTAATGTTTACAACTGGAACGCATTAAGATCGTTTCGCTTAGCGGTTACCCTCAAACAACTTGTTTGAATGTGAAATCACAGTAGGAGGAGAAAAGCTAAAACCTTAATTTTGAGTTACAGCAGCACACTGACAATATGCAGTGGAAAGGCAAGGGGTTGACTGGGCCAAAATGAATGGTAAAATAAGCAAGTTGTCCTTATTGATACTGTTTTAACCCATTCTTTGTTTTTGTTGTCATATAAGTCTTTCTTGTATCAACTGAGCCATATTTTTAAAACTGTCTGTCCTTATAGTAGCCCACACATGCATAGTAATTTTACTCCTAATTGTATGGTCTTAAACTCTCATTACTTAAAGGGCTGTCTCCCGGGTGGCGCAGTGGTCTAGGGCACTGCATCGCAGTGCTAGCTGCGCCACCAGAGTCTCTGGGTTCGCGCCCAGGCTCTGTCGCAGCCGGCCGCAACCGGGAGATCCGTGGGGTGACGCACAATTGGCATAGCGTCGTCCGGGTCAGGGAGGGTTTGGCCGGTAGGGAGGGTTTGGCCGGTAGGGATATCCTTGTCTCAGTATGTAAAAATGTAATAAAATGTATGCACTCTACTGTAAGTCGCTCTGGATAAGAGCGTCTGCTAAATGACTAAAATGTAATGTAAATGTAAAACAATGAACACAATATTGCGATACAAACCAGGGGTGTATTCATTATACCGATTCTGTTGCAAAATGTTTATTAAACGGAAGCAAGCGGAACTAAATGGGAAGGGACCTACCTGAACTTGTCCAATATAAACTATTGCTTTTCTCTGTTTGGTTCTTAAATGGGTTCTGTAATGAACACTCCTGGTGCATGTAGGATCTTCTGGGCTTTTCCCAGTCATGGAGGACAAAGCTTGCAGCAATGCACCTCACTGATGACAACTACTGAATTGGGAGTAGGATATGGTGGTAGTACTTCAGCGGAGTTGGTTGTGCAGAGGGCCTAGTAGACCAGAATTCAGCCGTTCTCACTCCGTAGCCTTCCGGAGGCAGAAACAAAGCTAGGCTCCTCTTGGTTTTCACTAGCAAAGACGATGTCCTGCACCCTGATGGTAGGAAGGTGCACTGGTGAAATATTACGGTACTAAAACCCATAGTCAAATGGCTTGAAACAGAGCATTTAGACAACTCAGGTTAGTGCTAGAGTTGAGATTTCATGTTGGACTCCCCAATCTTCCCCAAAGATTGTAAACGAACCCCTTTTAAGCTTACACCTATATTATGACAGCATACTTAACATCTTAGGTGATTGTATACAGCAAGCTGGCCACTTCAGTAAACTTTGGAAAGAACTTGATTGTGCTCATATTTTTGCAATATTTGAATATCAACTGACAGCTAGCTGGAAAATGAGAACTTCACTATCTGAAAGCCTTAGTTACACTACATGACAGATCTTTGGCAGGAGGGCTGCAGGATACAAGGGTGGGAAGGAGGAATGCAACTATAAAACACTGGTGGCATGTTAGTTAGAACGTGGTTACCTTTGTTTCCCGCTGGCTTGAGAGAAATATATATTTGACAGTGATAAACAATAAATTGGTAGTTCTAAAACACCTAGATGAAAGACAGATTCACCCATTCAGTCTTTTAGGATCAAATCTTTATTTCACAATAACAGTAAGGAATTCATAGCAGATTACTCACATTTCAAGCATCATAAAATACTTTGTCAAATAACACATTAAAGTATAGTTCTACTACCAAAATCCTACATTAGTGATTACAATTTGTGAAAACATACACCACTGTTAACATTCATGTGGTCTATACAATGTACCGTACACTGTTGGGCAATTGCAACCAACATTGGCCGTAAGGTGGAGATTTCTATGTTAAATAGATATTTTGCAAAAAAATAGTTTTCCTACATACCTTCACTACATTCATTGGGTCTGCATGACATTTTTGACAACTTCATTAAAGTTTAGGGGATGTTCCACTCAAAATACAAAGAGATCACCTGGTTCTAGTGAAAGGTACAGTACTCTGTTTAGGCATGAAGGTAGAACATAAGAGTGACTGTAGCAGATCAGTGGGGTCTGAAGGAGTGGAGTCACAGCTGGTTAGTCCCCTCAGCCTGGAGGAGAAAATAGATTGGACATACTGTAACAGCATTATACATTACAATACACACAAATACAAGCATCATTGGAAATAGCAGTGAAAAGGTGGCCTAATTACACAGAGCAAAAAAATATAAACACAGCATGCAACAACAAAGATTTTACAGAGTTACAGTACATATAAGGAAATCAGTCAATTTAAATACATTCATTAGACTCTAATCTATGGATTTCACATGACTGGGAATACAGATACGCATCTGTTTGTTCACAGATGTGTGGATCATAAAACAAGTCAGTATCTGGTGTGACCGCCATTTTCCTCAAGCGCAACATCTCCTTCGCGTAGAGTTGATCGGGCTGTTGATTGTGTCCTGTGGAATGATGTCCCACTCTTCAATGGCTGTGCCAAGTGAGGTTGAATATTTTCCTGGTATTTAAAACATGTTCCATCCCAAGAATAAATCACTTTTCTCCCGGGTAACCCAGTATTTTCCCGTTCAGAAGCATTATTAAGCATATACTGTAAATATGTCTGGCTTTGATTAAAGCTTTGATCAGCATGAATATTCAAACCTGTTGCTACCTGAGCCTGATTAGCCATATATTATACTGAACAAAAATAAACACATGTAAAGTGTTGGTCCCATGTTTCATGAGGTGATATAAAAGATCCAAGAAATTGTCCATTTGCACAAAAAGCTTATTTCTCTCAAATGTTTGAGCAAATTTGTTTGCATCCCTGTTAGTGAGCATTTGTCATTTGCCAAGATAATCCATCCACCTGACAGGTGTGACATATCAAGAAGCTGATTAAACAGCATGATTATTAAACAGGTGCACCTTGTGCTGTGGACAATAAAAGGCCACTCTAAAATGTGCAGTTTTGTCACACAACACAATGCCACAGATGTCTCAAGTTTTGAGGGAGAGTGAAATTGGCATGCTGACAGCAAGAATGTCCACCAGAGCTGTTGCCAGAGAATTTAATGTTCATTTCTCTACCATTGTCGCCTCCAATGTCATTTTAGAGAATTTGGTAGTACATCCAACCGGCCTCACAACCGCAGACCATGTGTAACCACGCCAGCCCAGGGCCTCCACGTCCGGTTTCTTCACCTGCGGGATAGTCTGAGATCAGCAGCTGATGAAACTGAGTATTTCTGTCTGTAATAAAGCCCTTTTGTGTGGGGAAAAAAAACATTTTGATTGGCTGGGCCTGCCTCTGCAATGGGTGGGCCTGGCCCCAAAGTGGATGGTCCTATGCCCTCACAAGCCCACCCATGGCTGCGCCCCTGCCTCAACGTGAAAGTCATAGATTGGGGCCTAATTTATTTATTTCAATTGACTGATTTCCTTATATGAACTGTAACTCAGTAAAATATTTTGTTGCATGTTGCGTCTCTTATGACCGAAAAGAGCTTCTGGATATCAAAACAGCGATTTACTCGAACTGGATGAAGATTTCTTCTTTAATGAGATCACCAGCTGTTCCGGATGACTGTGTGATCATGCTCTCATATTTACACATCGAATACAATTTAACAGTTCCATTTCACGCCATGCTGTTAATATAAATAATAAATTATAATCTAACGGTTTCTTGCAGTTATTCATCCCGGGTAAAGAGAGTGGTTTTGGGAAGTAAATCCCGGTAAATCTTGGTAACCGGGTTCCCGCCATTCAATCCTAGTGCTAAGTTGCTGGATATTGGCGGAAACTGGGACATGCTGTTGTACACATCAATCCAGAGCATCCCAAACATGCTCAATGAGTGACACCTCTGGTGAGAATGCAGCCCTTGGAAGAACTGGGACATTTTCAGCTTCCAGGAATTGTGTACAGATCCTTGCGATATCACTGAAACATGAGGTGATGGCGGCGGATGAATGGCACGACAATGGGCCTCAGGATCTCATAACGGTATCTCTGTGCATTCAAATTGCCATTGATAAAATGAAATTGTGTTCGTTGTACATAGCTTATGCCTGCCCATACCATAACCCCACCGCCACCATGGGGCACTCTGTTCACAACATTGATATCAGAAAACCGCTCGCCCACATGACGCCATACACACTGTCTGCCATCTTTCCGGTACAGTTCAAACCAGGATTCATCCGTGAAGAGCACACTTCCCCAGCGTGCCAGTGGCCACCGAAGGTTAGCATTTACCAACTGATGTCGGTTATGACACCAAACTGCTGTCAGGTCAAGACCCAAGTGAGGATGACGAGCACACAGATGAGCTTCCCTGAGACAGTTTCTGACAGTTTGCACAGAAATACTTCGGTTGTGCAAACCCACAGTTTCATCAGCTGTCCGGGTGGCTTGTCTCTCCTGGACAGCCGGCATGGTTACACGTAGTCTGTGGTTGTGAGGCCGGTTGGACGCACTGCCAAATTCTCTAAAACAACATTGGATGCGGCTTATGGTAGAGAAATTAACATTAAATTCTCTGGCAACAGCTCTGGTGGACATTCCTGCAATCAGCATGCCAATTGCACGCTCCTTCAAAACTGAAGACATCTGTGGCATTGTGTTGTGTGACAAAACTGCACATTTTAGAGTGGCATTTATTGTCCCAAGCACAGGGTGCACCTGTGTAATGATCACACTGTTTAATCAGCTTCTTGATATGCCACACCTGTCAAGTGAATGGATTATCTGGGAATTTTTATTTAAGCTCATGAAACATGGGACCAACACTTTACATTTGTGAGAATGTTTTATGCCTATTTGAGTAGAAAGTGTACTCGTTTGCTTTTGGATTATGTGCTCGCCAGGTATAAATTAGGTTGTAATCAGAGTATATGTTGGAGAGCCTTGGTTGCATGTGGATTATAATGTCATTCATGTCTGTCCCAATAACCAGATGGAATTCAGTTAATTCTAACAATATGCTGTTCAGAGAATCAAAAAACGTAGGATTATATGTATTTGGGGCATACACATTAATAAAGGCAATTTTCTTCCCATTATGGATACATTTAATGAAAGTGATTGTGCCTTGTTGGTCTTTGCCTTTATCCAAGATGGTGATTTTGTGTTTCTTATGTATTATTATGATACACCTTTAGTTGTGTTTGGGCTGATGTAAAAAAGCAGCCAGTTTATACAAATGTTTCTGCATTCTATGTGCGTCCTTGTGGAGCAGGTGTGTTTATTGGAGCAATATAGTTTCTTGCTAGGATATCAAGACAGCTGGAACGTTTGATAGGACAATTTAGCCCTTTCCAATTCCAAGAGAGAATAGCTAGCGTTGACATTTTTTTTCATAAAGGAATGTTATATTAACGATATAATTCTTCTCTTTAGTGGTGATAAGCCCATTGATGTGTAACAAAAAGCAGGAACCACAGGGAAACTCACCCATTGGTCACTCCCCACCCAGAAAACCCTTAATGTAAACTCCCCTCCCCCTTCCTAGCCCTCTCTTCACAATCATTCATCATGGCCTGTAGGCCAAGTCCTCCCTGGGAGATAAATTCAATAGCCTTATTAAACAAAGGGGGACACGAATCAAAAAGAAGAAGAGGTAAAAAGCTATTGAGTAGAAGCCCATATGGGACTGGCCATCTCTCATTAGCAGTAGTAAAAAAAAGTTGTAGGGGAATAGTGTCCAACTTATATTGCCATATTTTGCCCATGTAGGGATTCAATGTGCTGTAGCCCCACAAGGAAGCAGCCCCAGTCCGTGTGACACCTCACTATACTGTATTGTCCATTGGTCATTCATTGAAGAAAAAAAAAAATGTTTTTGTATGTGGTCTTGACAGAATGATAAAATTAGTATATATTTTTTTATATATACCAAAAATGTACTACATTCGTGGAACGACCCAGTTGCATTTCACCCATGGTGATGGAGCTCTATATTTAGCCTACTACTATTATGACTAAATGTGAACGCCCAGGTAACGTGCAACATATCAGGAAGTAGGCAAATATTTCTTATCTTCATGGACAGGCTGGCACTTGGTGGAAGTAGGCTATGGCTAATTTAAGACAACTATACATTTTATACAGTTTGCGTTTGACTATTTAACCTTCAGGCCTAACTATCTACATGGGATTTTTGCGCTGTCATTCAAAATACGTGCTCTGAACATGACAGGTCCTCACCTGCCAATCCAAACATTCCTACGCATTGCGTGTGAGAAAACAAATATTGCATTTTAATTCAGTCATCACTACCAAACAACAGGATTGTAGGTAAGTAAAACTTTTTTTTATGGTTATTTGATGCTGCATAGGCTGGGTTTAGACAGGCAGCCCAATTCTGGTGATCTAATTGGTCAAAAGACCAATTAGTGAAAAAAATATCAGAATTGGGCTGCCTGTCTAAACGCCAGAAATAGGTTACCTCTGGTTCGTCGGCCATTCCTAAAGGGTAAATTAATGGGGTTTCTGGAGGGTTTTTGGATAAGTAAGGAGTATGGAGATCTGATACATTTTGTTCTATGAGATAATATCAATCAGTTAACCTTTATGAATTATGAAGCCTTTATGTGCTTGTTTTTAGTACATAAATGATCCAAAATTCACAAAGTGATGTTAAGTGATGATGATTATCTCATAGAACAAAATGTATAAGATCTTCTAAGCCTGTGTTTACCCCAGACCTTATTTCCAGCTTTTATCCAAAAACCCTCAAACACAATTCATTCCCCATAGGCTTTGGCCAACGAGCCAATGGCGAAGTTACCCTCCGTTCGTGCCTACAAAAATACGCCATTACTATTCAATCAATCACATGTATTTATAACCCCCTTTTTACAACAGCAGATGTCACAAAGTGCTTATACAGAAACCCAGCCTAAAACCCCAAAGAGTTATGGATCGGTGCAACAGGTCAGCACCTCAGGATTAAAAGTCAGGCGGCTTTTCATAGCCGAGCATTCAGATGTCCAGATAGCAGGAGAGAAAGAGAGAGAGAGCGAGCGAGATCACAGGGAGTTTAAACTTAGCTTGGGTGCCAGTCTGTTTCTGCTCTCTTGCCAACTCCTGATGGAATTGTCACACCAAACTTTAAGCATGACAAGAAGTGGAATGATAGCTAAACAGTCTGGTACCCAGGCTAATCGTGTTATCCCATTGCAACGCCCCTAATATGCTAAATCCATATTGGACCTTGAGCCTGATAAGGGACAATACATTTTGTGGTGAGATCATCTGACATGTTGCCAAAGTTTAGCTGAGTCACTCAATCAACAATTGGAATATTGGTTTTAAACATTTCTGACTTTCTTTATTAATTAGGAACAAATATAGACTATACCTCACTCTCAGAAGAACTAGAGGACATGCTTAGGGTAAGATTTGTTGCATTTCTAGACTAGTTCAAGTCAAATAAATAGAGTTGACACATGCACTCAATATAATTAGGCCTACTCTACAAGAAGATGTACTAATATATACTGAACAAAAAACATAAACGCAACATGCAACAATTTCAAAGATTTTCCTGAATTACAGTTCTTAGAAGGAAATCACCCAATTGAAAGAAATGAATTAGGCCCTAACATATGGATTTCACATGACTGGGCAGGGGCGCAGCCATGGGTGGGCCTGGGAGGGCATAGACCCACCCATTGGGGAGCCAGGCCCAGCCAATCAGATTTTGTTTTTCCCCACAAAAGGGCTTTACTACAGACAGGAATACTCCTCAGCACCGCTCTCTCTGTTCGATTAACCTGAAATTATTAAAAATGTACTGGGTAGGTTTCCTTTAATTATCCTGAGGAATGTAACACACATAAATCAGGTTTTGCCCCTCCGAACACATACTCTGACATGGGATACACTCACACAGTAAAACGAGTCCTATATCGACATAACCTGAAAGGCCGCTCAGCAAGGAAGAAGCCACTGCTCCAAAACCACCGTAAAAAAGCCAGACTACGGTTTGCAACTGCACATGGGGACAAAGATCGTGCTTTTTGGAGAAATGTCCTCTGTTCTGATGAAACAAAAATAGAGGATAATAATGACCATAATGACCATCGTTATGTTTGGAGGAAAAAGGGGGAGGCTTGCAAGCCGAAGAACACCATTCCAACCGTGAAGCACGGGGGTGGCAGCATCATGTTGTGGGGGTGCTTTGCTGCAGGAGGGACTGGTGCACTTCACAAATTAGATGGCATCATGAAGAAGGACAATTATGTGGATATATTGAAGCAACATCTCAAGACATCAGTCAGGAAGTTAAAGCTTGGTCGCAAATGAGTCTTCCAAATGGACAATGAACCCAAGCATACTTCCAAAGTTGTGGAAAAATGGCTCAAGGAAAACAAAGTCAAGGTATTGGAGTGGCCATCACAAAGCCCTGACCTCAATCCTATAGAAAATTTGTGGGCAGAACTGAAAAAGCGTGTGTGAGCAAGGAGGCCTACAAACCTGACTCAGTTACAACAGCTCTGTCAGGAGGAATGTGCCAAAATCCACCCAACTTATTGTGGGAAGCTTGTGAAAGGTTACCCGAAATGTTTAACCCAAGTTAAACAATTTAAAGGCAATGTTTATGTAAACTTCTGACCCACTGAGAATGTGATGAAAGAAATAAAAGCTGAAATAAATAATTCTCTCTACTATTATTCTTCTGACATTTCATAGTCTTAAAATAAAGTGGTGATCCTAACTGACATAAGACAGGGAATTTTTACTAGGATTAAATGTCAGGAGTTGTGAGAAACTGAGTTTAAATGTATTTGGCTAAGGTGTATGTAAACTTCCGACTTCAACTGTTTACACTACTAATTGCTTGCAAAGTGTCTTGAATTTCTTTTGAGGTTACTCACCTTCCATGAGGTTACTCTCCTTCCATGTTTTATTCTTGTCTTTTCTGTTGTTGTTACAACTCTTTTTTGTTGCTTTTTTATTGCGCATTCTAGAGCCTGCCAACATGTCACTGTGTGAGACTGAAGGACCCTTGTTGCTGGACCTGAGCTGCCCTATCTGCCTGCAACTCTTCTCTGACCCCGTGTCCCTGCCCTGCGGCCATGTCTACTGTTTGGCCTGCCTTGGGAAGTACATGGACACTGACACGGCCAGCCACTTCTGCCCTGGGTGCCAGGTCAAGTTTCAGGTCCCCCAGGCCCTTGGGAATAACTTCAAGATGTGCAGCATCATCGAGAGCTGCGAAGCCACCACTGCAGGGCAGGTCAGCTCCGTCACAGATGGAGATGGTGGTGATTGCCACCAAGGGGTAGTGTCGCCTGACCAGAGCAACGATGAGACGTCTGAGTGTCTATTAGACATAGAGCAACAGGAGCCACATCATACAGGGAAGGAGGCCTCTGATACAAGCTTGGGAGATGCGGCTGCAGTGTCCCCTACTTCTCAGAAGGAAGAACTGCTGGTGGATGTAAGGACCGAGACAGAGACGGCGATGATGGACAAGTCTAAACTACTATTAGCATCTCAGGTAACGGAGCTGACGCTGAGGCTTCAGTTGGCTGAGGACCGACTGAGGGAGGAGGAGACAAGGGAGGCCGAGGTCAGGACCACCAACGCCCTGTTGAGAAGAAGGGCGGCCAAGCTGCTGGAGCAGATGACGGAGCTGACTCTCAACTATGTTAGTGGGATGACGGAGTTGATCGAGATGGAACTGCGTCCCAGTGAGGAGAGCATGGGCGGACGTGTGCGCCAAGCCACTGAGCTCAGGGAGAAGTTGAGGGAGGCCCAGCTCCGAGCCAAATCGCTCCTGACCGAGCAAGACAGTGGGGTGTTCAGTGACGGGCTTCGGGCGGAACAACCGCTCATCATGGAGCTGATGGTCCAGAAACCTCTAGAGGAGTTGGACAACAAGTCAAAAGTGAACCCGAACCGTGCTTGCGCTGAGCTGGAACGGAGGAGTGCGGAGTTAAGGGCGGGAGTCGGGGCGGCCCAGCGCTCTCTGCGCTGCGTCCTCAACCCCTCAGAGGTGACCTTTGACCTAGACACGGCCCACCCCAGCCTGGTCCTGTCGGAGGACCTGAAGACGGTGACCTTCAGCACCAAAAAGCAGCCCTACCCGGCCCTGCCAACGAGGTTCAGTAGCTTCCTCCAGGTTCTGAGCACTCAGAGCTTTTGGGGAGGCGAGCATCGCTGGGAGGTGGAGCTGGACGGATCTTCTCCGTGGATAATTGGGGTGTGCTACAGCGAGGCGGTAGCACGCAGCGGGCTAACAAGCGCCCTGGAGAGCAGCCAAGGCTCCTGGTGCCTGATGTGGTTCAACAACCTGCTGAGGGCTTTCGAGCAGAGCCATGACATCCCCCTGAAGAGAACCCTGGCAGTACACAGACTGGAGATCACGTTGAGCTTTAATACTCAGAGGCTGAGCTTCTATAACATCAGCCAATGCAGTGGGAAGACTCACGTGTATACCTTTAAGGCGAACCTCACGGAGCCGGTGCATCTGGCATATAGGATGATGTCAGGCCAACCGAAGGCACACATAACAGTATGCTCCTGAACTGTCATTGGAACAAAAGAGAACCACATACAAGATTACATTGACTCTTGTTTTTATTCATCCTGTATTCATATCAAACTTTTTTGTTATTTACATGTAATTGTGTTTCAAGTGTTTGTAGAGACAGAGGTGTTTTGGTCTGTGAATGACAGTAAAGAGAAAGAGTTCTGGTTTACATTGAATGACACATAACCCTTTGGTAGCGTAGGCCTCATTGAAATGACCAAACTAATTGATTTCCCTACATGATTTGCAAATCTCCAACAAATATGCCCTTGTTCTTCAATGAATGTATGTTTTTGTCAATAAAGAAACGGTTTGGGACAATAAATTGATGATACGTCAAACCAATGACTGTATACAGTTGCTAGTGAAAGCCTACACAGTGTTCACATTTTTCTGCCTTAAAATTAAATCTCCAAAGAGAATACATTTTACATTTTTCCCATTGATCGACACAACCAACTCCACATTTCCAAAGTTAAAGAAAAATTCTAGAATATTTTCAAAATTAATACGAAAAACAAAGATGTCTTGATTGTGTTTGGACAGATTTTGGAGGGAATAAACCCTCTCACATGGTCCTCTCGCATTGCCTCTTCCTCTCTGATAACATGTGCAGTTTGAGCAACTCCAGGAAGTGACTTTGCAGGCTAGATCAAGTGTTGCCCCTTCTCATTGAGTAACTCAAGTTGAAGGCTGGGGGTACTGCAGGCTGCCGTTGGCAACTAAAGTAACCTTATAACTTCTTCTGTGTGCGATTTTAAAATAATCGGTTCAAGGACATACAGTGAGGGAAAAAAGTATTTGATCCCCTGCTGATTTTGTACGTTTGCCCACTGACAAAGAAATGATCAGTCTATAATTTTAATGGTAGGTTTATTTGAACAGTGAGAGACAGAATATCAACAAAAAAATCCAGAAAACGCATGTCAAAAATTTTATGAATTGATTTGCATTTTAATGAGGGAAATAAGTATTTGACCCCTCTGCAAAACATGACTTAGTACTTGGTGGCAAAACCCTTGTTGGCAATCACAGAGGTCAGACGTTTCTTGTAGTTGGCCACCAGGTTTGCACACATCTCAGGAGGGATTTTGTCCCACTCCTCTTTGCAGATCTTCTTCAAGTCATTAAGGTTTTGAGGCTGACGTTTGGCAACTCGAACCTTCAGCTCCCTCCACAGATTTTCTATGGGATTAAGGTCTGGACACTGGCTAGGCCACTCCAGGACCTTAATGTGCTTCTTCTTGAGCCACTCCTTTGTTGCCTTGGCCATGTGTTTTGGGTCATTGTCATGCTGGAATACCCATCCACGACCCATTTTCAATACCCTGGCTGAGGGAAGGAGGTTTTCACCCAAGATTTGACGGTACATGGCCCCGTCCATCGTCCCTTTGATGCGGTGAAGTTGTCCTGTCCCTTTAGCAGAAAAACACCCCCAAAGCATAATGTTTCCACCTCCATGTTTGACGGTGGGGATGGTTTCTTGGGGTCATAGGCAGCATTCCTCCTCCTCCAAACACGGCAAGTTGGGTTGATGCCAAAGAACTCCATTTTGGTCTCATCTGACCACAACACGTTCACCCAGTTGTCCTCTGAATCATTCAGATGTTCATTGGCAAACTTCAGACGGGCATGTATATGTGCTTTCTTGAGCAGGGGGACCTTGCGGGCGCTGCAGGATTTCAGTCCTTCATGGCATAGTGTGTTACCAATTGTTTTCTTGATGACTATGGTCCCAGCTGCCTTGAGATCATTGACAAGATCCTCCTGTGTAGTTCTGGGCTGATTCCTCACCGTTCTCATGATCATTGCAACTTCACGAGGTGAGATCTTGCATGGAGCCCCAGGCTGAGGGAGATTGACAGGTCTTTTGTGTTTCTTCCATTTGCGAATAATCACAGAAACTGTTGTCACCTTCTCACCAAGCTGCTTGGCGATGGTCTTGTAGCCCATTCCAGCCTTGTGTAGGTCTACAATCTTGTCCCTGACATCCTTGGAGAGCTCTTTGGTCTTGGCCATGGTGGAGAGTTTGGAATCTGATTGATTGATTGCTTCTGTGGACAGGTATCTTTTATACAGGTAAGAAACTGAGATTAGGAGCACTCCCTTTAAGAGTGTGCTCCTAATCTCCGTTCGTTACCTGTATGAAAGACACCTGGGAGCCAGAAATCTTTTTGATTGAGAAGGGGTCAAATACTTATTTCCCTCATTAAAATGCAAATCAATTTATAACATTTTTGACATGCATTTTTCTGGATATTTTTGTTGTTATTCTGTCTCTCACTGTTCAAATAAACCTACCATTAAAATTATAGACTGATAATATCTTTGTCAGTGGGCAAACGTACAAAATCAGCAGGGGATCAAATACTTTTTTCCCTCACTGTACATCTGGTGTATTAGAAGCAATTCACTTTAATGGGGAATCCTGTTTTCAGCAAATGCCAGTCAAGTTCCCCTGCTCAGATGTTGCATGCATCAACCAATGGTTGCGTGCTACATCATCGACTCATAGACTGACAGATTGCTATAACATGTGATGTGGTTATTGAAGCTGATACTTCAAATAACTATCATTACATACCTATCCAGGCGTTGTACAATCTGGCATGCGGCAGCAACGTCTGGGCAGAGGAAAGCGTCCAATGCCTGCTGTATGTGGTCGGCCGTGAACATTCATGGCTTCAATAAGAGGGGGCAGTCATTCTCCTGTGTCAAACAGATACCGATGGGACCCCTGGCATGGAGTGCTACAATGTATTGAATGCAGTAATAGTTAGGGTTTGTCTTCATATACACAAGATACATTACTGCCAACCTAAATTGTTTATATGTAATAAGAATTGTAAAGTATTACATATTACTGGTTACATCGATGGGACCACAGTGGAGAAGGTAGAAAGCTTCAAGTTCCTCGGCGTACACATCACTGACAAACTGAAATGGTCCACCCACACAGGCAGTGTGGTGAAGAAGGCACAACAGCAACAGCGCCTCTTCAACCTCAGGAGGTTAAAGACATTTGGCTTAACACCTAAAACCCTCACCTTTACAGATGCACAATTGAGAGCATCCTGTCGGTCTGTATCACCGGGGGTGACAACTGCACCGCCCACAAACGCAAAGCTCTCCAGAGGGTGGTGCGGTCTGCCCAACGCATTACCGGGGGCAAACTTCCTGCCCTCCTGGACACCTACAGCACCCGATGCCATAGGAAGGCCAAAAAGATCATCAAGGACATCAACCACCCGAGCCACTGCCTGTTCACCCTGCTATCATCCAGGAGGCGAGGTCAGTACAGGTGCATTAAACCTGTGACCGAGAGACTGAAAAACAGCTTCTATCTCAAGGCCATCAGACTGCTAAACAGCCATCACTAGCACATCAGAGGCGGCTGCCTATAGACATAGATTAGGAATCACTGGCCACTTTTAGAAATGGATCACTAGCCACTTTAATAATGTCTCTGTATCTTGCATTACTCATCTCACAGGTATTAACTGTATTCTATGCTGTTCTACGGTATGTTAGTCACTTTAATTGTGTAAATATTGCATCACCCATCTCATATGTGTATATACTGTATTCTATGCTATGCCACTGTACCTTAGCCCAATGCCGCTCTGATATATATGTATATTTTCTTTATCCATTCCTTACTTAGATTTACGTGTTTTTGGGGTATATGTTAGAACTGTTCGATATTATTATTAGATATTACTGCACTGTCGGAGCTGGAAGCAGAAGCATTTCGCTACACCGCAATAACATCTGCTAAACACCTGTATGTGACCAATACATTTGATTTGATTTTGAACATTAGTTATAACTACTATTAATTGCTATATTTATTAGCATAAGTATTTTTTGTAATACTAAAGCCATTTGATTTTCACGTTTGTATACCACCATTCCTAACAGGACACACTTTTTTTTAGGGCACTTCGATATAACGTATTTTTCGTAGCAGGTCAGAAGCATTTTCCTAACCTTAATCTCAGTCTCCTAACCTGCTTGGAAAAACTCATATCAGTATCTAAATGCAGTGACATGAGTGGCCGTGTTCGAGATCATCAAACCCGTGATGTATCATGACTGTCTGACCTACAAGTAATTTATGTCGTTATTTATGATGCAAGGTAATTTGTAGATCAGTCAGTATCTTTCACTGTCGGCTGCAATGTCGAATTAGCCCAGTGTTAACCCCATCCCTGAACTGTAGCAGACGGATGTCGTCATACATCCCTCTGATGCGCCTGCGCAAAGATTGATATTGAAATTAAAATCCGGTTTGTCAGGTGACTAGCTAGCTTGGATAAATTATTAATTAAACAGTAGACAACAGTATGATAGGTTAGCTAGTTATGTTGCTTGCACCAAAAGTATTGTCCGTGAAAAGTGCCACAGAATATACAACTTGCCCTTGAATTCGAGACTACTGAAACGGTAACGTTAAGATCATTGTTAGCTAGAGCTAGCTAGCTAACCCGTAGCTATCTAACGTTAGTTATGTTTGTTGTCAAGCTGTCGAAACGTTGCAATGCTGGCTTGTTAACTACATCTCTCTGCCAGCCTTGCTCTGACACATCGATGTTTGTTTTAATATTCAACATGTGAGCCACTCAGCCATGGCACTTACATAGCATCGACTATCTATATATTCTATAACGTTATTGCAGCTAGCTGGAAGCTAACGTTAGCTAGCTGGCCTGATTTTGTTGTACACAAGCTGCGTGACCCTGTCACGGTTACGTAACGTTAAACTTACCTGACGTGGAAAATGTTTGAACAGACAAATGCCGCGTTCAAAACAACTGGGAACTCGAGAAATCGTTTTGAAATGTCATTCATCTCGGAAATTGCAAGTCGGAAACACGGTATCTTCTAGAGTTCGAACTTTCCTACCTGAATATCACCGATGTCATGGTTTGATCTCGTTTGTCTTGAAAGTATCAAGTGCACAGACTCGAGCTAGTACCCCTGTATTTTCTCATATCTAGCTAACGTTAGCTAATAGTTACCAATGTTAGGAAATAAGCAAACAGCTGTGTACTGAGCTGGAATAACTATTATGTATTGTTTACTTGGTAACACCCACATTACTGAAGTTATAACATTTGCCCCTAGGCCTTGAGTGCATTATGCTTGACACCGTGACTGCAGTGGTGAGGTTTGCACAATACAATGGCAGCATATTGCCAACCTATGTGGAGAACACATCAGCAATTCCTACCTGGCAACCAGAGTTTGAGGCCAACATCACCAAGCCTCATAGATGTCTCCAGATCCTATACGAGGACATTGGCAAGTCAAGGTAAACCAGATAGGACTGTGTTTGCTGTGCATCTTTTGGACGTATTGCATTATCTCAATTCTACATTTTGAAACACTTTGTCATTCACATTGCTGGAGCTATTAAATTCTGTGTTTAGTGTGGTTATGAAGACTGGTGTAGTCTAAAAAAAATAACACTTACTCTTTTGAACTAATGGCCGTATAGGCTCTACAGCTTGTAACAGGGGTTTGGATTGGTCAAAAACGAGGGTTTAGTTTCATGTCTTCATGATCTTTTGTCAATGTCTCTCGCATACAACCGCGCAGGCCAGCAGCATGCCACCCTGCATCCCACTGCTAGTGTACCTCTGAAGCTAAGCAGGGATGATCCTGGTCAGTCCCAGGATGGGAGACCAGATGCTGCTGGAAGTGGTGTTGGAGGGCTAGTAGGAGGCACTCTTTCCTCTGGTCTAAAAATAAATATCCAAATTCCCCAGGGCAGTGATTGAGGACATTGCCCTGTGTAAGGTGCTGTCTTTCTGATGGGACGTTAAATGGGTGTCCTGACTCTGTGGTCATTAAAGATCCCATGGCACTTATTGTAAGAGTAGGGGTGTTAACCCCAGGGTCCTGGCTGAATTACCACTGTGGCCATCATACCATCATCCCCAGCTTCCAATTGGCTCTTTCATCCTGCTCATTTCCCCTGTAACTATTCCCCAGGTCGAGAATGTGTTCTGAGTCAACTTACCTGGTAAAATAACATATATATTTTTTAACTCTCCCTCCTTAGAGTTCGGTTTTGGGACCTCATGCTCCTCATTCCCAATGTGGCTTTCTTCGTGTTCCTGATGTGGAAACTGCCCTCAGCCAGGGCCAAGATCCGGCTCACCTCCAGCCCCATCTTCATCACCTTCTACATACTGGTAGGCAACCTCTTATATTCAAGCTTTGGAAATAGAACAGCGAGATGTACATGTAGAAAGTTGGCTTGTTAGAAATTGAATGCATACATTTCCATAATAACAATCCAGTGAGATCCTGCTTGCCGGCTCTTTTAACTTCTTATGGCTGCAATCCCGTTAATGGGATGATATGACAACAGCCAGTGAAAGTGCAGGGCGCCAAATTCAAACAACAGAAATCTCATAATTAAAATTCCTCAAACATACATGTATTTTATACAATTTTAAAGGTAATATTGTTGTTAATCCCACCAAAGTGTCCGATTTCAAATAGGCTTTTCAGCGAAAACAAACGATTATGTTAGGTCACCGCAAAATCACAGAAAAACACAGCTATTTTTCCAACCAAAGACAGGAGTCACAAAAAGCAGAAATAGAGATAAAATTAATCACTAACCTTTGATGATCTTCATCAGATGACACTCATAGGACTTCATGTTACACAATACATATATATATTTTTTGGTTCGATTAAGTTCATATTTATATCCAATTTTTATATCCAAAAAACAGTTTACATTGGCGCCATGTTCAGAAATGCCTCATAAATATCTGGAGAAATTGCAGAGAGCCACGTCACATAACATAAATAAAAGATACATGTTTTACATAGAATTAAAAATACACTTGTTCTTAATGCAACCGCTGTATCAGATTTCAAAAATCTTTACGGCAAAAGCACAATATTCAATAATCTGAGAACAGCGTTCAGCCACAAAAGTAAGCCATACAGTTGTTACCCGCCAAATTGTGCAGTCAACAAAACTCATATAAAGCATTATATATCTTCACTTTGCTGATCTTCGTCGGAATGCACTCCCAGGACTCCCACTTCCACAAGAAATGTTAGTTTTGTTCGGTAATGTCCATCATTTATGTCCAAGTAGCTACTTTTGTTAGCGCGTTTAGTACACATATCCAAACGCTCGTGCAGGTGAAGGCATACGTCTGACGAAAACTTAAAGTTATATTACAGGTCAAATAAACTTGTCAAACTAAGTATAGAATCAATCTTTAGGATGTTGTTATCATAAATATTCAATAACATTCCAAACAGAGAATTCCTTTGTGTCTATAGAAGTAATGGAACGCAAGTTGATATCATGTGGAATGCGCTTGACCAGGACCTGGCTCTCTGCCAGACCACTGACTCAAACAGCTCCCATCCGGCTCAACATCACAGTAGAAGCTTCATTCAACGTTCTACAGACTGTTGACATCTAGTGGAAGCCGTAGGAAGTGCTCACAGATCCATATCCTACAGTGTTTTCAATAGGCGATGAGTTGAAAATCGACCAACCTCAGATTTCTCACTTCCTGGTTGGATTTCTTCTCAGGTTTTTGCCTGCCATATGAGTTCTGTTATACTCCGACACCATTCAAACAGTTTTAGAAACTTCAGAGTTTTCTATCCAATAATAATATGCATATATTAGCAACTATGACTGAGGAGCAGGCCGTTTACTCTGGGCACCTCTGTGCACCTTTCATCCAAGCTACTCAATACTGCCCCTGCAGCCATAAGAAGTTAATGGATGTCTGACCTATGTCCTTCCAGGTGTTTGTGGTGGCAGCGGTGGGAATCACCCGTGCGATAGTGTCCATGACCGTCAGTGCATCCAGTGCTGCCACCATCATTGACAAGGTAAGGCTACTATGGCAGGGCACAATTGGTGACACTGAACCACCTACACTTGTAGCGTGTTACAGACTTGCTGTAATAATTCATAACAACTCGAGGCTTCTTGCCACAGCCCTTGTAGATGCATAAAGGCTTTGGATTTGTTTTGCCATACACAGATGGAAGTTAGCTTCCGTAAAAAGGGTAAATGTGTGCTCTGAGCGACTTGGGAATCCAGAAAAACGTATAAACCCAGGAGACTTAACAAGTTTATTATCTCAAAAAAGAAAGCGGAGCAGTCTGATTTCTGCAACTATCAGGACAAACATCTAAGTGCTTCTTTCTTTTCTGAGTCGTTTTGTAAAACTATTTTTTCCCCCTTTTCTGGTAGATCATAAGACTCGTTTTCAGCATTCGTACGAGCTCAAGACTCCTTATGACAGTGTAAATGCATGGAAGCATGTAAATAAAGTAATTAATTTACATACGGGTGGTTCTCAGAAAGTGTTACCCTCAAAATGGCTGTAGTGGTGAGATAGTGTCAGTCATTGAGCTGTGCTGTATCGATTGAATTTGGAGCCACACACTGCTATAAATGGCTTCTTAATACACCCTGGAAACCATTGAGATTCATTCTGTCTGCGTTCTAAACGGCACCCTATTCTCTATATGGTGCACTATTTTTGACCAGGATCCATATGGCTCTGGTCAAAAGGAGAAAACATTAACAACACCTGCTCTTTCCATGACGTATACTGACCAGGTGACAGCTACGATCCCTTATTGATGTCACTTGTTAAATCCACTTCAATCAGTGTAGATGAAGGGGAGGAGACACGTTAAATAAGGCTTTTTAAGCCTTGAGACATGGCTTGTGTATGTGTGCCATTCAGAGGGTGAATGGGCAAGACAAAAACATGTAAGTACCTTTGAA
Organism: Salvelinus alpinus; assembly: GCF_045679555.1. Lineage (NCBI taxonomy): Eukaryota > Metazoa > Chordata > Actinopteri > Salmoniformes > Salmonidae > Salvelinus > Salvelinus alpinus. The sequence continues at coordinate 52,904,883 of NC_092087.1, read as the reverse complement.
CGGGGTATGGTAGAAGGTGCCAGGCGCACTGGTTTGTGTCAAGAACTGTAACGCTGCTGGGTTTTTCACGCTCAACAGTCACGTGTGTATCAAGAATGGTCCACCACCCAAAGGACATCCAGCCAACTTGACACAACTGTGGGAAGCATTGGTGTCAACATGGGCCAGCATCCCTGTGGAACGCTTTTGACAACTTGTAGAGTCCATGCCCCAATGAATTGACGCTCTTCTGAAGGCAAAAGGTGGGGGGTGCAACTTAATATTTGTTCTTAATGTTTTGTACACTGTGTATAGGGCAGTGGTATTTAAACGTTTTCATTGGGGACCCCATTTCCCCCCCCCCCCCCCCACCAGAATTAATGGGAACTACATTTTTCACCCAAGATTTCTCATGACTCAACACCAAATCTAATGACACAACCTTAAAATTGTTACATTTTAGATTTTTACATCTACAAATAACCTTCAGTTTATTGCATTTTCATCTCTTATCAAAAATGAAAAGTAACCAATGAATACATTTCACATGAAAACATTTTACATATATGGCCACCCCACTGCAGTTCCCGTCGCGACCTCGACTATGAATACCGCTGATATTGGTAATGGGGTGACGTTTGGGACGGTTCCGATGACTTTCCATTGGGTGATGAAATTTCACTTATTCTAAAAATACATTTGCCGAGACAAATATGATTTATTCATGATCTGAATTGTTCAATGGGGTATTTTTCTAACATTGAATTAATACTATATTGGATTGCTTAACCTAATACATCCTGTAATAGGCACCGAGCTTTGTTGACAGAGCGGTGCAGCTTTCTTGAAGATTTGACATGTGGTGGTTGTCTTCAAAGTTGTTTCTGCTGGTAGGGTTGCAACAAATCTAAATCGGCTTGACGGTCTGAGTTAAAAGTAAAAGACTGAAAATACATTTTAAAAGCGTATTAATTTTGCATTAATTTGAAAAAAGTATACTAAAATATGAAAATTCTACATTGTCTCAATCGATCTTATCTCTATATTGTTTTATGTCTTGCGGATTTGAGAAAAGAGGACTAGTTCAACGGGAAAGTAATCCCTAGGTAGCGTTTGTTCTCGCTGACACAATGCTTTGCAAATTTCCTTATTTTTGACCACTTTTCTCTGGCAAAAACTCCTATAACTTTTGAACTGCTTATGATAGAGACGTGATTTTTGGACCATTGGTTTTCTTAGTGGATTATCTACACAAATAACATGTATTTGACCTATTGGTCATTAGCAGTAGGGAGCATGAACTATTAAGAAATGCTGTGACTTGATTAGTGATAACATGAAGATATTTCAAGAGTGTGTCTCAACCCTCTAAATGGCCTAGTCTGTCTCTTTTCCCTTCGTGTGCACTGATTTCAACAGACATGATCCTCAGAAGGTCAGAATTTGGGTAGAGAAAGCTGATCTGAAAGCAGTGCTCCCAGCCTATTAATTAGTACATTTTTGTGTTCCTTCGTGTAAATTGATTTGTTAATTGTGTATCAGATTGTATCTATGTTTCTGCTACAACAGACCCCCAGATAAATGCAGAGATGAAGGAAAGGTGATTAGGAGAGGAGGCTTCTTGAGACTATATTGAGGTTGACTCATTTTTAATGTCTCTCCTTTAGGTGCTGTGGGAGATCACCCGCTTCTTTCTGCTAGCCATTGAGCTCAGTGTGATTATCTTGGGACTGGCTTTTGGTATGTCTTCTAATGACCGCCGCAATGCATTTAATTCATAAAACTCTCTTTCAATGTTTCCTTTTTCTGTATTATTATACTAATAATAATAAAATGTTTTTACTGCTCTAGGTTTATTATTATTGTTATTATTGCTTGGATAATCTTATCTGCAATTGTGTGTTGATTTAGTTTTGAATTCTTTATGCGGTGCGCTTTGCACAGGACACCGGAATAATTATTACTGTGAATTATCCCTATGAATCATTGTAATGCTTGTTTGTGTCAATTAATCCAGTAAGGGATGGGTTGCCGACTGGTGATTTTAACATGAAAATAAAATGTCATACATTTCAACTCAAAGTTCTTTACAGTAGCCTGGTTCCAGATCTGTGGGTGCTATCATTGTTAACTCCTTGTTTGGAATCACAATGAATGCCAATGAGTTGACGTGATAGCAGAGACATACTGGCATCCAGGCTAACTATACACATGAAATTAAAACAAAAGCTACAAAGTACATGCTGAATACAAAGTATAGTATGTTTTATTAGGACAGTATGCAGAAGTCCATGACTAATGTGTGTAAGGGCAATATACTAAATACAGAATATTAGCAAAACAAATGTGCAGCGCAATGAAAATGTAAACGATGTGTAATACTGCAAACCTAAAACTACGACATCTCCCTCTGGGCTCGTCTCACTTCTGTTGTGAGACTAACACTTGGAATGACTTAGTCACCAATGATATGACTGCAGTTGCGCGCACACACAGTCATATATATAGTCACGCACTGTCTGTATACGCGGTAGTGCATATACAAGTTGTTTATAGTTATGGTATTCTTGGAGGGGGAGGAGTTAGGCTGAGCTTGCTGTAGACTCAAGCGGTATAAGGCTGACAGAGCGTCATTATTCCTGTACTGCATATTCAAATGTTGTTTTCTTCAGTTTATGGTAGTATCGTAGTCGACGTGACCTCTTGCTTACGTTTTTAGAAGTTTGGGCCACTTTTTGCCTTGGGGAATTGAAGAATGCCCGCTGATGTGTGTCTTCTGTTGACAGGCCACCTGGAGAGCAAGTCCAGTATAAAGCGTGTGCTGGCGATCACTGCTGTACTGGCACTGGGTTACTCCATCACACAGGTAAGACTGGAGGCCACTCGCATGGCAGCCCCACAACTCTCAAACTTACACAAGATCATAACAACTCCAAAACGCCATAATAAGAAGTGTTTTACAAATGACAAAACAAATAAATGACTGGTTAATGGAACCCCGTGTGTTGACCATTTGATGGTTCTTCCTCAGGGCACCCTGGAGATCCTGTACCCTGACAAGCACCTTTCCGCCGAGGATTTCAACATCTACGGCCACGGGGGACGCCACTTCTGGTTGGCCAGCTCCTGTTTCTTCTTCCTGGTGAGCTGCCAATGGTTACAGAGCAAATGCAGCGCTGGCAAAGTTATTTTTTTAGAATAATGTAATTGTTTATAGTTCTACTGTCTGGAATTGTACTTATAACATGAATAGAGAGGGGTTTTCAATCACTTCTGTTTTGAGAATTGTTAGAATTGGATGTCTTTGTGCCACCCGTTTGGTCCTCTAATTTTGCGGTCTTGTTATTTGTAATGCAAGAAGGCACCAATTTCACCAATGGGTTTCTGCATGCTAGCACATACCCACAGACTTCCGGTCATTGTGCTTATGCTAGTTAGCATTGACTCGCAACCCTACCTCTAACTTCCTTCATACTGGACACAGAGTCATCAAAATGGTGTCCACCAGTTCATCTGACTCTGGGGAGGTAGATGAAGGTCCTCCCGAAGTACCCCTTTTAACACTGGTCCTTGTGCTTTCAGGTGTACTCTCTGATTGTCATCCTTCCCAAAACCCCGGTAAGGGAGAGGATATCCCTGCCATGTGAGTTATTGGGACAGTTTTCTGGGTGAACAAATATCAACAGATGGCAGAGGGCTTTTTTTCAGGGTCATTTACTAATATACCAAACGTTGAGTTCCACAGTGCTGTTTTTTTATTTTATTCTCCCTGATGTTTTATGATTAGCTGGAGAGTGGCCTTGTGTTAGCATCAAAGTTGACTCACACCCCTTCTTGGCCCTACTACCTCCACAGCTAAGAAGAGTTTCTATGTGTACGCTGCCGTCCTGTCCCTGCTCAACCTGGTCCAGGGCCTGGGCAGCGCCATGCTGTGTGCCGGTATCATAGAGGGGCTCTGGTGAGTGTCTGTAAAAACAAGTGATGGACATTCAAGTAACTGTTCAGAGATTCAAGTAAATCATCACACTGTGATCTATGATTTATCCTAATGAAGAAAAAGGGTTGAAAAAATATCGTCTTTTCAATCACACTTGCGCATTGGTGGCAGCGCGTACTTTTCATTTGACGTCTGTGTTTAGTCAATCAACTGTGGCCTAACTGCAAAGCAATGGATTTATCTAGGTTTTTATCTGTATCTTCAAGGCTGACCTTTTTTTATTATGACAGTGTTACATAGACCTTATAGCTGAGGGTCCAAGTCCATTTTCTAGCTGAGGGTCCAAGTAATCCCCCCCATCTAATATGTATTTTTTTTATTCCTTCGAACATACTGTATTTTAAAGACCCAGTGCAGTCAAAAATGTGATTTCCTGTGTTGTGTGTGTGTGTGTGTGTGTGTATATATATCTCCACACTGAGGTTGGAATAATACTGTCAAAATTATGATAATTCCGTTTCAGTGTAAGAGCTGTTTGGGGGAAAAAACGCCTGACATCACCAGGCGGTAAATTGGTTAATAGACAGTAAGAGTTCTCAACCTTTCTGCCAATAAGGTTGGCACATACCCACAGACCCCCCCCCCCCCCCCAATCAGACCACTCCCAGACAGTCTTAGCAACATTCTTGCTTGAGAAATTGATCTTTGCTAAGAAGCTATTTTTGTGTCTTTTTGACCATTTTAATTGAAAACAATCACAGTAAGGTACTATTTATTTATTTATTTAAACAGGTAAGTTGACTGAACACATTCTCATTTACAGCAACGACCTGGGGAATAGTTACAGGGGAGAGGAAGAGGGATGAATGAGCTATTGTTACGCAGAAATGATTTGATATTCAGATAAGAATGGCTGCATTGCACCATTTTAAAAATAGACTTTTCCCTCAAAGTAGAGCACCTTGTGTTTTAGTGTCCATGTTCTGATGTTTTCTGTGTAGCCTAATTGAAGCCTAGTGTCATTCTGGTGCGAGGCTACAGAGATCGTTCAGTCACTACTGATGCCTGATGTTTATCTGGGTCAGTGAGCTCCCTGTTAGTCTGTGGTTTATGTGTATCTGTGTGATTTGCAACAGCTGCGTGGACGTCACCACCTTCCTCTACTTCTCCGTGTTCGCCCCGCTCATCTACGTCACCTTCCTCAAAGGCTTCTTCGGGTACGTAGGTCAAAGGCCGAAAACTATGGCTGTCTGAAAATATTACTAAATGTCAAATCCTTGCTTCCTGTCCTTTTTTCCCTTAATTCCTCTCAAGGCTCATTGGAGGAAGAGGTCCAAGAGGGACCTTGGATCCTGTCCTCCAATGCTCTTTGAGGTTAATTGAGGAAACGAGGACAGAAGACACAGGCAAGGTTCCCCCAATGCATGATACATGTTTGGTTGTATTTTACTTCTGCCTGATGATACCATCTATTTTCTGTCTTTTCTGTCTCCTTCCTGTCCCTCCTTTTTCTCTCCTTGTCCTTCTTTTTCCCAACTCTCTTCCTCCTCCCTCCCTCTAGCTCAGAGCCCAAGATCCTCTTCTCCTACAAGTGCCAGGTGGACGAGCCGGACGACCAGGCAGACGTCCACCTGCCCCCCACCTCGACCTCTGGTCTGGGCCGCAAGGAGCAGCTGGAGCAAGGCTCCTTCTACTCCAGCACTCAGATAGACGGCCTGACTGCCACTGGCATGGCTGCCTACCTGGACGACGTGGCCTCTGGTCCTTTCGGGGCGGGCAGCATCAACAGCATCGACAGCGACCGCTGGAGGGCCATCAACGCCTAAGGAAAAAGATGAGAGGAAAGGGGAGGTTAGGGGATGTATGCTAAGCTAGTAGGAGAGTGCTAGTAGGACTGGTTAAGTGGAGAGTAGTGAGGGGGGAAGGTTGGAGTTTGCTATGGCTCTCTCTCCCTCTCTGGAGAAACTGTGAGGAGGGCCCTCATTGAGGAAACTGCTCCCCCATTTCAGCTCCTGTTTGTCCTCCATATCCGTAATTTTGGCTCTTGCTGCCTGTTCCATTCTGGCTCAAACATTACATTCTTCGCAATACCTGCCTAGGATTTTTCCACAACTTCAGTCAAGTATTATCCCCCCAGTAATTGAGTGCGTGGACAACAAAGCTAAGAAGCAAATGTTCTTTGTTAAGTGTAAAGGTAATGTCCGTTACATTCCCATCGAAGGGTTACAGCTCAGTGAGGTAAAGTCCACTAACTGTGGCTTTGTGTTAGATTTGTGACTACTTGGTAACCAGGTTGTATTGAATCACCAATTCACCGTGCCTTGCTCCCTATAGACCAGATCTGTCCTTATCACGCTAGGACCCTTCTCTAAATTGCATCATTCGTAATGTTTTATGTTTGAAATCAGTGCTTTTTTTCCCGTCTTTGATGCTTGACGTGTAATGTCATGTACCCTCATTGTATTAATTGAGGAACTCAGGCTTGAGTCTGCAGGAGCTTGGTATGCCGTGTCAAAGACCATTAGTAGTGCATCTGGTATCCATGTGATTTGCTGCTGGGGCATAGAGAGAATCAAAATGGATGCTGAGTCGCACCTGTCATCTCTACCTATTTTATGTTATTATTTACTGTTTGTTTTATTTATTTTAGTGACCGCTCGGGTTTTATGTCGATAGGTAGTTCCATCAGCGGATCAATCCTGGTATAAGAAATGTTTCTAATGACTAAAGCAACATTTACAAACCAACCGTCAAATGAGGGAGAGGGAAGGCAGGAATAGCACTTGTGGTTAGGCTATCTATTTTGCAGACCTTTTTTTACTTCAAGAAATATTCATCCCAAGATGCATTGGATTCAACTGAAAAGAAACGGAGAAAAACAAAGGTAATTTTTTTGTGACTCAAATATGAACTAATATTGAAATGTCATTTTCAATGTATGAAATTATTGAATTGGCAACCTTACGTTGCTCATGTGCGCTTTATAATTGAGCCCCGATTTCATCACAAAGAAAGAGCAACTTTAAACACAGTAAATCTGTTTGCTGATAATGCTCAGTGCAAACTGGACCAATTTGCATGAAGCACTACTTCCTTGCAGTAATCCTACTTTGTCTGCTGTGAACTTAGTAGCCCACAACACATGGCTTGCTGTGAAACCAATTCCATTGTTTATGCCCCCTTTTGATTTTGTCACTTTATTCATTCCCCCACCCCGAACGAGAATTGCCCCTTGGAATGGTGTACATTTGGCATGGTAAAACATTGTCTTGTGAGTGGAGTTCGTCGTGTGACATATAGCATCAGTATGTCATATAAAGACACGTTTATTTTTTCATAAATGTAAGCCACCACAAAGCAAGTTTTTTTGTATTGCCATAGTAGTATTTTATGAGTCTTCTGCCTTGCACGTCCAAACACTTGACCTGCATCAACAAAGGAAACCCTGTAACTTGCTCTCACACAGGCTTATATTTCTAGAGAAATGTTGTACGGTTGCATATGAGGGTCAACATTATTGATGAAAAATTGAGTATAATAATCATAAGGTGTTAGTGGGGCGTGGATTTCAAATGCAAGTGTTGGCAGGCTACATAAGATTGAATACAATATTTAATTGAAAGGACTTTGAAAAAGAGTAAGGATACTCAGTGCCAGCAAGCTGTGAATAACTTGTAATTGTATTTAATTATGTATCATTGTAGAATTTTCAACTCATATGTTGTTGAGGATTCCATGACGATTAAACCTGCTTCCTTTTCATTCCTATACATGTATGTCTCCCCTTGGTGGTTTCTTGTGGTACTGCAAATTGAAACGTTTCGTCTAGTCCCTATTTTTGGGGGATGCATGGCACGCAGTGTTTCATGTGATTTGTATTGGCCAAGACGTGGAATGTATGGCATTACATATTTTGCCTAACCATAATATTTATTGTACAAACATAGGCCTACACGACGTTTGGATAACTTGACTTTTGGGTTGACGGGATGACTACAGAACTACAGTTCCCAGCCCCCTTATGGTCGCCTATGATACAAGATAAAATGTAATTGGAGTCCGATTATGTTATCCACCTATACGCGTTGAGATTACTGGCCATCCTGGAAAGTGACCTTTTCTTGGAGTATTTTGTCCGCGACGCGCTGTGGCGGCTACTGTTGCTTTCACATTGTCGTAGACTTGTAAAATATACTAGTGTAGGGCAGCGTTTTTTTAAAATACAGGTTAATACAAGCCGACCATTGACCATGGGAGGCAGTGAAAGTACGAGGAGAAAAGTGTCATTCGGCCTGGATGAAGAAGAGAAGGTCACAGTAATTCATGGAGTTAAGGTAAGTAACGTTAAGCGACTGATTAGAAAACGTCGACTTTCATTGCCAAGTTCAAATAATTTGATATGGCGACAGAGAAATGAAATGCAACATAGATCTAATAGGCTATATTTAGTGTATTCGTGACTTTTGGTTGCATTACCGTAGCTCTAGTAAATATAGCAGGCAGTATAGAACGGAAATAGTTGTGTATTTTTAAGCAAATGCAAGTAACAGACCCGTATTCTAATGTAATGTCATGTATTCCCGTGTCCAAGTGAATTCGGTCACGGTTCCCCCCCAGACCGCTATGCGTCGTTGTCTGGACTTGACGGTACACTGTAGCGGCTATATGTAGGCTACAGAGAATATTTAACCGTAATGGACTCGTTCTAGGCTGCTACAATAATATCATTAGACCACATATTTTTGACAAAAACAATTTATATCGCAAATATTTTAGACTATGGCTTATAATGCAGGTGTCGCTTTGAGCAAATAAATGATTCCCATATCACGTGCAGATGGACCGTCAATGTAGGCCTATACGTTTGGATGCATTGTAACGAGAGACTGTCGCAATATGTCAATGTTACAACTGTAATTCACAAAGGAAGTCATTGGCAATTTTTTGAAGTTGCCCTACATAAAGTTATGAAAAACAAATTTGATTTGGTCTAGGGCAGCAAGTTATTGTCAACCCCACTTTGACACTATCTTCTTACGTTATATAATACGTGTGCCCAAAATCAACTTGTTTCAATGAATTGGGTCACACTTCTTGTACTCTTATTACTGAGTAATTATCTCTGTATTACATAAGGTTTTGGCTACTCATTGCTATACATTAGTTAGGGTAAGGGTTAGTCTACTGTTGTAAGTGCAGTCTAACAAGGTTGTTACAATAGTTATTGGCCTATATACTATTCAGGAGTAATTACAATCCCAATACATACACTGGAAAGTGTTCAACTTTGAAAGAATAATTTGGCTATTAGTGTATATTATTTGACACTTAGGTCTTTGTGTATGCGCCCATTGCTTTGAACGTCCGTCTGACCGGTTTTGCACAATGTAACCTATTATTACACAATTCACAGCTGTCAGGGGAGCTTCTCCAGCGGATGCGAGATTCGCAGGGAACAGACGGCATCAATCCATCGCCACCCCAGCCTGGCAGCCACAAACCTGCACCAGGTATGGAAGAGCGCAACAACCTAAATGCTCAACTCAACTGTGACTTTGGAGATAATGTAGGCTTTTTGGTCCCAGGGGAATAAATGTAACAGTTTTGGAGATTTTATCATGGACTACAGTAATAGTTAATTGTATTGTGATGTTAGCTGACTGTCTTATGTAAGTGATTATCATGAAATTGGGAAATGGATATGATGTACCCGTTATAAAGACAATTATTAAATGTATTGCAGGTCCAAGACCTGGCCCCACTGCTGCTGAGGCACAGGAGGAGCTGCGGAGAAAGTGAGTTCAACTGCCACTAGTATACACTTTACACCTGAGAACCAACTCCATTCCTTGGTGTACAGGGTTTCCTTCCAGTCTAGTAACACACCCGATTACAACAATGTATCTTACTCAAACCTTTGCATAAATCATGTTTTGACTGACATCAATACGACTGTTGCATGTGTAGTCTTTATCTAAAGTTAGGATTTGACACCTTAGTGCAGTGTCACTCAATCCATTCCCGGAGGACCATTCTTGTGACACCCCCGGGGGATTACTAATCGAATTTACTCTGTGATATCCTTAGATTGATCATACTACCTTTTCAAGCGATATAATGTTTGGGACTAGACACTAGCCAGACTTAATTCTGAGAAGGAATTTGTAGACTAAGGGAGCTATCGACACCTCATGTTGCTCTTATTTACCGCCAGCAGGGTGGCAGTAGGCCATGTCAGCAGCATGGCTCACTATGTGGTTGGAATGCTAACGGCTCATGTCTGTGTCATGCTATATGCTAGGCTAATTAGCGTCTCAGTATAGTTTGACTTCTCATGAGCCACCTTTGTGACGCCATGGGCCTGTTGCCAAGGCCTAGATGAAACTGCAGTCCATGTGTTCCTATAGCAAGGGTGGCCAACCAGGTGTGGCTGATTAGGTATGCAGGTTTTTGCTCCAGCCCTACTCTATCCTGCCTGACTCAGCTAATCAAGATCCCGATGAGCTGCTGATTAGTTGCCCAGGTGTATTAGAGCTGGGCTGGAGCAAAAGGCCTGCATACACAGTATCTCCCCACGCAGAGGGTTGGCCACCCCTACATTACAGGTTGAGTGTGTCTCATGTTCATCATATGTCCTGTGTGTAGGTTTGAGAGGGAGCAGGCCCAAGTGCAGGAGCAACTGTTTCGACTGGCCCAGAGGGAAAGAGAGGCAGCAGCAGCCACAGCAGGGAGGAAAGGAGAGGCCCACGACGGCCTGAACCCTGCTGTGCTCCGGGAGAAGGGCAAGACCCACGAGGAGCTGATGAAGGCCAAACAACTGGTGAGTCAGTGGGCTCCTCTCTGCTGCCCTCTAGGGCTCAATTCCAAATGGACTTCTATGCACTTGTCGAGGTCTAAGCGGATTTGAATGGTAATAGCTCCACCTTGCCCTTTGATAGGCGAGGTGGACATTTCATAATATTATACAAATCAATTCCTCTTAGATCTCCACAAGTGCATGTAGTGTATGGTAGAGGTCTTCACGGATCCACCTGTACCCGAATCCCCGTGACACGATCCGGGACCCGAGCGAGTCCGGATACAGAATTCCAAATAATGTCACGGGTCTCGTGTATGTGTAATTTTAACTGATTTGTCCGGAATGGCCCGTACGCGACTGCTGCAGGAGAGAGAGAGAGAAATTGTATAATTTATGCTGCTGCTCTTGCTTTTCACGAGAGTGGCGCGTATAGCTTGTTGTTGGCCAATCATGACTCATCAAAGCGGCAATTGGCTACAGTCATATAGCATCACTCCGTGTGTGGCAGAAGTTAGGAGCTATCTAATCAATGTAAGATGGAATTAAAATGACAGAATTAAAAGTTAAAGGAGACGGATAGGCTACAACAACCAAGAGCCAACGGGTAGGCTGCTACTTAATATTCTGAGTGGAGTTGTTATTTGTAACTGTAGGTTTAGAAAGCACTGCAGCCTCAGTTAGCCTAGCTAGCTAACGTTATCTAACTTAACAAGCTTCTCCCGGTTTGATGCAGTCAAGACAGGTCCTACGTAATCATATTTGATGATAAATAACCTAGCTATGGCAGCTATTGGTCTACGAGAGCGCGAGCCGGCTTGGTTGGTTGCCGTCTCTCGTTCCCTCCAGCCTGCTAGAGCGGCACCTCTCTCCCTCCTCTTGTGCTTTATCAGCTCCTGTTAATAAAGTAGCTTATAAAATGACTTTTCTGCTGCTTCCCTCAATCGTATCGAATCAGACCGGGTCTAGATCCGACCAGGTCTATATGGAACGGGTCTAGATGTCCTCGGGTCCGTTGAGAATGGGTCTCTATATTTAGAAAATGTATTTATGTATATCGGGTCTGGGTGGGAAAGCCCCAGGTCCATTTCGGAACAGGTCCAAAATGGACCCGTGAAGACCTCTACGTGTCAAACTCATTCCATGGAGGGCCGAGTTTCTGCGGGTTTTCGCTCCTCCCTTGTACTTGATTGATGAAGTAAGTTCACTAATTAGTAAGGAACTCCCCTCACCTGGTTGTCTAGGTCTTAATTGAAAGAAAAGAAAAACAACATCCATGAAATGAGTTTGACACCCCTGGTGTAGGACTTCGGGGCCTATTTGGTATTGAACTAAAGCTCTTCCCTAACTCAGTTCCACATAGTTAGCACTCAGTTATCATAGAAATGAATAACATCATTATGTCCTCATAATATGTGTGAGTACGATAGTAATATCGGAGTTAGTGCCCTTTGCTGTACTAGAAATGCTATAATGGTGTCTAATACCTGAGTATGTCACATTTCATGTCAAGGGAAATGGCACAAATACATCGTATTGAGTATTAGCAAAGCGAGGTCGAAAAGAGCCAGTTTTAGGCTGGTATTTGATTAGCAATAGCCCTCTTTGAGAAAAAAAAATTATGTTAGTGTACAGTGCCCTCTGCTGGTTAGAAAATGAAACGGCGTGGCCTATGTGAACTACTGTACCTTGACCACAATAGACTCCAATTAAATGTTATTCGTCAAATGCTTTGTAAACAACAGGTCTAGGCTTACAGTGAAGTGCTTACTTACGGCCCTTCCCAACATTGTAGAGAGAAAGACATTTTATTTTTTCTCAATTTAATTACACGTAATAATAAATACACAAGGAGTAACGATAACTTTGCTATATACACAGAGTTCCAGTACCGAGTCGATGTGCCGGGGGTACGAGGTAGATGGGTACATATAACTAGGAATAAAGTGACTAGGCAATAGGATAGATAATAAACAGTAGCAAAAAAGTTTGTGCAAAAAGTCTGGGTAGCTATTTTGTTAACTAACTATTTAGAAGTCTTATTGGTTTGGGGGTAGAAGCTGTTCTGTTGGTTCCAGAACAGTCTATGGCGGTTGGCTGGAGTCTTTTGACCATTTTTAGGGCCTTCCTCTGGTCTTGTATAGCAGGGAGCTCAGCCCCAGTGATGTACCGGCCCATACACACTAACCTCTGTAGTGCCTTGTGGTCGGATGCCAAGCAGTTGCCATACCAAGCGGTGATGCAGCCAGTCAAGATGCTGTCAATGGTGCAACTGTATAACTTTTTGAGGATCTGATGGCCCGTGCCAAATCCTTTCAGCCTCCTGAGGGAAAAGGGGCATTGTCATGCCTTCTTCAGGACTGTGTTGGTGTGTGTGGACCATCCATAGATAGATAGTGATGTGAAAACCGAGGAACATGAACATAGTAGGTACTTCAGACTGGTTCAGGGAGAGGTTGAAAAGACACTTGCCAGCTGGTCCGTCTGGCCCTGCGGCCTTGTGAATGTTAACCTGTTTAAAGGTCTTACTCACATCTGCAATGGAGAGCGTGATCCCACAGTTGTCCGGAACAGCTGATGCTCTCATGCATGGTTCAGTGTTGCTTGTCTCAAAGTGAGCGTTGAAGTCATTTAGCTCGTCTGGTAAACTAGTCCTACTTAGTTGACATTCATTTTCCACCCCAACTAAGCGTATTTCTGATAAAACACTGTGTTGTTTGAAGGTGAAGGAAATTGATATTTGTGCGTGCCTGCGTACAAGCACGTGGGTTTGATTGCTCAGTCAAGTCTTAAGAAGCAGCTAAATGCAGCATACACTACAGTTCTCGAGTGCACTGACTCACTCTGGTCGTCTGTTTTACTCCCCACTCTCCCAGTTGATTTGTTTCCTTGCTTTTTTTTTAACGGAGTTGGCTTTAATGAATATTGAAACGTATTTATCTGGTTGGGTTTTCATTGCTTTGGCCACCGAGCTTAATGACGTTCTATTGGAATGAGTCGCCTGAGTCTTCGTGATTTCCTTGTTTTTGTCATTTTTTTTGTTTGTTTTAATGATAAATTGGTACCGTTTCTCCATGTGCGTTTTGAGAGGATAAACACCAACCGTTGCATTGTTTTTCAACCACCGACGTGATGGAATAGGAAATCACTTTTAGCAAGTTTCTTTTGACCGTTGGGCTTTTTGACGGGTGTGAACCCGCTGTCAGACCGATCACAACTGCGATATTTCTGTGTGTGTGTGAGTCTGTCTGTGCATGCCTAGTTTGACACACCAGGTGTTGTTTTAGCCACTGCCGTGTGCAGAGTTTGATCAGAAGTGAGAGGAGATCATGCCCTGGAGATAGTAGTGTTGACACAACTGCTATTCCTCCTCTGTTTTGCTGTCCCTCTCTTTCTCTCCTCTCTCTCGTTGTCTCTCTATTCTCACATGCCTGCTTCCTCTCAGATACAGACCCAACACACACATAGGACTAAATGGGTAATGGGGAGTGATTTTGACAGCGTGCCTCTTGCTCCGTGGAGTATTTCTGAACAGTGTTACGTCCGATCCTTCTCTCACCTTTTCCTCACCTATCGCAACTGCACTGTGTTTACAACTTGTTGGTTTGGATTGTGTGTGGAGGTGGAGTGTGTGTGTGTGCGAGGGTGAAAGAGAGAGTGTGTGTGAGAGAAGGAGTGTGTGTGAGTGGCTGAGAGGGCGAGAGTGTGTGAGAAAGAGAGAGAGATCTATATTCCATATCTGTGTTTACTATATGCCTCTGCTCATTGCTCTCTTGCTGCAAGTTGCTCTCCGTCCAGGGGCGCAGCTTGACCCTGTGCACACCTCAACTGTATGTGGGATGTGTGCTTTCTGCTGGGAGGTTGAGAACAGAGCAGAAGACATATTTCCGTTGTTCGCTCTAACATATGGACAATAAAGTTGTATTTTGTCTTTTGTATCTCAAAGTTTCGGTCTCATCTGAACGCCTTAGTGTATGATTCTCCACTAGCAACATCCTCCTATATTCAAATGCAGGTCTCCTCTCATTGTAACTATACTAACTTCTGGAGTGCACTTCTTCTGAGAGGGAGAGAAAGGAAGAGACTGAGGGGAAGAGGAGGCATAGCAGGGTCTCCTCTCATTTGAACTGTACTAACCTCAGGAGTGCACTTTTAGAATAGATGACAAAGCACATTAGCATAAAACTTGTTTCCTCCACCGCTCTTTTCTTTCATTAGCACCTGCTTTCGTTCCTATCACCCCTCTATGCAAATATACTCTTCTTCTTTTGCAGACACTACACACACACACACACACACACACACACACACACACTTCCCAGAATGGGGGAATACATTCCGAGCTCACACATACAGGAATAACCATCTGCTTCAAAGACATGTTGATTGAATTTGGAGTCATGAAGTGTTTGAAAAGCTAGTTGGTGCTGACAGGTTTTCTATAACTGTGTTATAGGTGTCTGTGTGTTTGTCTCTGTTTATCTGTCTGTGTGTGTGTGTGTGTGTGTGTGTTTGGAGGTGCAAGTCACATCATTCCTGTACACAACCATCCAGAATCCATATGAAAGTATTCACTACCGTTGAAAAGTTTTGGGTCACTTGTCCTTGTTTTTGAAAGAAAAGCAACTTTATTGCCCATTTAAAATAACATCAAATTGATCAGAAATACAGTGTAGACGTAAATGACTTTTGTAGCTGGAAACAGCAGATTTTTTTTTTAAATGGAATATTTACATAGGCGTACAGAGGCCCATTATCAGCAACCATCATTCCTGTGTTCCAATGGCATGTTGTGTTAGCTAATCCAAGTTGATCATTTTAAAAGGCTAATTGATCATTACAAAGCCCTTTTGCAATTATGTTAGCACAGCTGGAAACTGTTGTTCTGATTTAAAGAAGCAATAAAACTGGCCTTTAGACTAGTTAAGTATCTGGAGCATCAGCATTTGTGGGTTCGATTACAGGCTCAAAGGGGCCAGAAAAAAAGAACTTTCTTCTGAAACTCGTCAGTCTATTCTTGTTCTGAGAAATGAAGGCTATTCCATGCGAGAAATTGCCAAGAAACTGAAGATCTCGTACAACGCTGCGTACTACTCCCTTCACAGGACAGCGCAAACTGGCTCTAACCTGAATAGAAAGAGGAGTGGGAGGCCTCGGTGCACAAGTGAGCAAGAGGACAAGTACATTAGAGTGTCTAGTTTGAGAAACAGACGCCTCACAAGTCCTCAACTGGCAGCTTTATTAAATAGTACCGGCAAAGCACCAGTCTCAACGTCAACAGTGAAGAGGTGACTCCGGGATGCTGGCCTTCTAGGCAGAGTTGCAATGAAAAAGCCATTTCTCAGACTGGCCAATTAAAAGAAAAGATTAAAATGGGCAAAAGAACACAGACACTGGACAGAGATATGACTTTTTCTTTGCAACTCTTCCTAGAAGGCCAGCATCTGTGTGAGAGCGAAGTCTTGCATCTCGCTAATCTCAATATCTGCGGTGCTGCTCGTGGCAACGTCTACCTTTTTTTAAGCAGTCTTCCTATGTTTCGACTCATAAAAAGCAGAAACGTTCCTATCTTCACCACTAGATGGCAGTAGTAGAGCTTATTTCCCATATCTAGGATATGAACCAGAATTGATCCGTGCCCAGCACAGCAACGTGTGCTGTATGCTAACCAGACTTCATTTTTTTATTCACCCCCACCTCTCTCCTGTGAGTGTGTGCGCGCGCGCACGAAAAGGACTGGGAAAAATGAGCCACTGCAGTGCTTCCGACACTGTCCAAAAGAACGATGATGAAAGGCCCAACATTCATTAAAGTCAAGGCTGGGAAAAACACACACGGACACACATCCTAGCTGGCATCTATCAGCAGCTCACGCTCTGCATGTTAACACAGACACCCTGCTGCTGCAGTCTGGGGAACGGACCGGTTATGACTACGTTCTCACTCCAGTCTACACCTTCCCATCCCCATTACAGCCACTATTTTCTACATTGTACGATAATAGTGAAACATAAAAACTATGAAATAACACGTATGGAATTATGTAGTAACCAAAAAAAGTGTAAAACAAATCAAAATATATTTGAGATTCTTCAAAGTAGCCACCCTTTGCCTTGATGACAGCTTTGCAAAATATATTTTCATTTGTTAAACTTTTTTTTAACTACATGATTCCATATGTGTTATTTCATAGTTTTGATGTCTTCTCGATTATTCTACCACGTAGAAAATAAACTCAGCAAAAAAACGTCCCTTTTTCAGGACCCTGTCTTTCAAAAATAATTCATAAAAATCTAAATTTCACAGATCTTCCTTGTAAAGGGTTTAAACACTGTTTCCCATGCTTGTTCAATGAACCATAAACAATTAATGAACATGCACCTGTGGAACAGTCGTTAACATACTAACAACTTACAGACGGTAGGCAATTAAGGTCACAGTTATGAAAACTTAGGACACTAAAGAGGCCTTTCTACTGACTCTGAAAAACACCAAAAGAAAGATGCCGAGGGTCCCTGCTCATCTGCGTGACCGTGCCTTAGGCATGCTGCAAGGAGGCATGAGGACTGCAGATGTGGCCAGGGCAATAAATTGCAATGTCCGAAATGTGAGACGCCTAAGACAGCGATACAGGGAGACGGGATGGACAGCTGATCGTCCTCACAGTGGCAGACCACGTGTAACAACACCTGCACAGGATCGGTACATCCGAACATCACACCTGCGGGACAGGTACAGGATGGCAACAACAACTGCCCGAGTTACACCAGGAACCCACAATCCCTCCATCAGTGCTCAGACTGTCCGCAATAGGCTGAGAGAGGCTGGACTGAGGGCTTGTAGGCCTGTTGTAAGGTAGGTCCTCACCATACATCACCGGCAACAATGGGCACAAACCCACCGTCGCTGGACCAGACAGGACTGGCAAAAAGTGCTCTTCGCTGACGAGTCGCGGTTTTGTCTCACCAGGGGTGATGGTCGGATTCGCGTTTATCGTCGAAGGAATGAGCGTTACACCGAGGCCTGTACTCTGGAGCGGGATCAATTTGGAGGTGGAGGGTCCGTCATGGTCTGGGGCGGTGTTTCACAGCATCATCGGACTGAGCTTGTCGTCATTGCAGACAATCTCAACGCTGTGCGTTACAGGGAAGACATCCTCCTTCCTCATGTGGTACCCTTCCTGCAGTCTCATCTTGACATGACCCTCCAGCATGACAATGCCACCAGCAATACTGATCGTTTTGTGCGTGATTTCCTGCAAGACAGGAATGTCAGTGTTCTGCCATGGCCAGCGAAGAGCCCGGATCTCAATCCCATTGAGCACGTCTGGTACCTGTTGGATTGGAGGGTGAGGGCTAGGGCCATTCCCCCCAGAAATGTCCGGGAACTTGCAGGTGCCTTGGTGGAAGAGTGGGGTAACATCTCACAGCAAGAACTGGCAAATCTGGTGCAGTCCATGAGGAGGAGATGCACCACAGTACTTAATGCAACTGATGGCCACACCAAATACTGACTTTTACGTTTGATTTTGATCCCCCCCCCTTTGTTCAGGGACACATTATTCCAGTTCTGTTAGTCACATGTCTGTGGAACTTGTTCAGTTCTTGTCTCAGTTGTTGAATCTTGTTATGTTCATACAAATATTTACACAGGTTAAGTTTGCCGAAAGTTTAGTAAAAAAGTTTTTTTTATTAATAAAAAAAAAAGTTAAATGAGTAGGTGTCCAATCTTTTGACTGGTACTGTATATGTATTTTAGTATATATATTTTTTTAATTCAGGGATTTCTGCAGCACCCTCAGCACCCCTACTTCCCGCGGCTGTGGTCGTCGGCCGTTAGCTATGTTTTTGGACTACCGCTAGCAAGCAACTCCTCCGTGCTTGAGCGGGATAGAAAGGCAGCTCGTCAGTGGGAATGGGAGAGACTGAGAGAGAAACATTAAAAAAAAGAGAGAGTGAAAGAGAGAGGGGAGGAGAGAGAGCTTGGTTGTGTTGACCTATTACCTGTGAAATCCTTTACAGGTCTGGGGCTAGGGTTTGATTTGGAATTGGGTGATTAACCTATTGGGTGCAGTCCCATGATTTTGAGTTCGTGACCCACACACTCACACACACACCGCCAAACCTCCCTGTAAGCTCTCCTCTCCAAGGGGAACCTACACTGCGAGGAGAAGAGAAGAGAAAAGCAACGTTAGGCTCCAGATCCACCCGGCCCTTATCAGTCTATGTAATCACCAGACTTGACATCTTTTGTGCATGTTAAAGCCGTTAAGCTCCATTCTCTCAGCTCTCCCCCTACTCCCCCCTCCACACATTCCCATCCCCCCCCCCCCCCCCCCCCCACCTTCCCTACCGATGCCAGCCTCTGGCAATTGCTGACGAGTCGACCACACGGGCTGAGGAGATTTTTTTTTTATCCCCGCCGTGGCTCGCAAGAGGGACGTCTGGCTGCAATCCTGGCGGCGCAAAGGGCAAGTGAGTAGGTGTGGATCGGAATAATGTGAGCTCAGATCAAAATGATTGCCAGATGTAAAGAGGCAGTGGGAAGAGGAGCGTTTTGAATGGTCTCGTTTGATTGACAACCACTGTGTGTTCCAGTGGATTTAGGTTCTGAGATAATGGTCATAGTGTTCAAATGGGGACAGAGAGAGTGTGTGATGTCGACAATGTTTTTGAATTGTCAAAATCAAAATGGGGTTCAGTGCATTTGCTCCTGTTCATGACAGTGCCTGCTTTTGTTCCAGCCCTGTTGTAATGCACTTGATTCTACTCATCAGGAACTTGATTGCTGATTCAGAGTAGGAATGGAGCAAAATCCTGCACACCAGGAGAAGGGTTGACCAACCCTTAATACAGTAGTATTAGGTCCTAATTGGGTCATAACTGGATTCTAATATACACAACATAAAGTATGTGGACAACTGCTCGACTCATTCCAAAATCATGGGCATTAATACGGAGTTGGTCCCCCCCCTTGCTGCTATAACAGCCTCCACTCTTCTGGGAAGGCTTTCCACTAGATGTTGCAACATTGCTGCGGGGACTTGTTTCCATTCAGCCATGAGCATTAGTGAGGTCGGACACTGATGTGAGGCGATTATGTCTGGCTTGCTGTCTGCGTTTCAATCCCAAAGGTGTTTGATGGGGTTGAGGTCACGGCTCTGTGCAGGCCAGTCAAGTTCTTCCACACCGATCTCGAAAAACCATTTCTGTATGGACCTCGCTTTGTGCACAGGGGCATTGTCATGCTGAAACAGGAAAGGGCCTTTCCCAAACCTTTGACACAAAGTTGGAAGCACAGAATCGTCTAGAATGTCATTGTATGCTGTAGTGTTAAGATCTCTCTTCACTGGAACTAAGGGGCCTAGCTCGAACCAATGAAAACAGCCCCAGACCATTATTCCTTCTCCATCAAACTTTACAGTTGGCAATATGCATTCGGGCAGGTAGCGTTCTCCTGGCAATCAGCCAACCCCAGATTTGTGCCAGATGGTGAAGCGTGATTCATCACTCCAGAGAAAGCATTTCCACTGCTCCAGAGTCCAATGGCGGCGAGCTTTACACCACTCCAGCCGACGATTGGCACTGCACATGGTGATCTTAGGCTTGTGTGCGGCTGCTCGGCCATGGAAACCCATTTTCATGAAGCTCCCGACGAACAGTTATTGTGCTGATGTTGCTTCCAGGGGCAGTTTGGAACTCTGTAGTGAGGTTGCCACTGAGGACAGTAGATTTTTACATGCCACGGGCTTCAGCACTCGGCGGTCCCGTTATGTGAGCTTGTGTGGGCTACCACTTTGCGGCTGAGCCGTTGTTGCTCCTAGACCTTTCCACTTCGCGGCTGAGCCGTTGTTGCTCCTAGACATTTCCACTTCACAATAACAGCACTTCCAGTTGACCGGGGCAACTCTAGCAGGGCATAAATTTGATGAACTGACTTGTTGGAAAGGTGGCATCCTATGACGGTGCCACGTTGTAAGTCACCTGAGCTCTTCAGTAAGGTCATTCTACTGCCAATGTTTGTCTATGGAGATTGCATGGCGGTGTGCTGGAGTTTATGCACCTGTCTCTCTCTCCCTCCCTCCCACTCTCTCTCCATATTATTCCACCAGTCTGTACTTAGAATAAGCAGGCTGATAAAGTGCTAATTCATTTAGCATCCCTGAGCTATGTGAAGAGTACACACATTTAATGAGCATACAGATAGACTAACTAATTTACGCCTGTAATTCCACTCTGTGTGTGTGTGTGCGTGCGTGGAAGCACAGATCAGGACAGTGCCTGGTCCATTCAGAGAAGCTGTATGAGTGTGTTTGAGACTGAAAAGGAGAAGACTGAGAAAAGGGTTTACTGCATGTGTTTCTGTAAGTAAGATTTATTTTTGGCTTACTGTATCTGTGTGTACCTGGAGCTCGTACCTGTTATTTTCAGATGGGGGTAACCACTCAGAAACAATTTAAACCCAGAAACCTATTTTCTACACATTTTACTTTCAGCCCTTAAGACATTCTCATAACCTGAATTTGACCTATTCTTCAACCTTTACATTCTATTAACTTCTGAAAATGACAGGGCAAAACATGCACACAAACTGGCACAACCAGTTTACCCGGTATTACTGGAATTGTTTTGTATCTCTTTCCTTACCCTTGCTCTCTTTTCTCCTTTTATCTCTACCGCTGTCACTTTCTCTGTTCATCTCGTCCCCTCTCTCACTTTCTCTCTCTGTATCTGTATATATCTCCTCTCTCTCACTTTCTCTGTATTTATCTCCTCTCTCTCACTTTCTCTCTCTGTATATATCTCCTCTCTCTCACTTTCTCTCTCTGTATATATCTCCTCTCTCTCACTTTCTCTCTCTGTATATATCTCCTCTCTCTCACTTTCTCTCTCTGTATATATCTCCTCTCTCTCACTTTCTCTCTCTGTATATATCTCCTCTCTCTCACTTTCTCTCTCTGTATATATCTCCTCTCTCTCACTTTCTCTCTCTGTATATATCTCCTCTCTCTCACTTTCTCTCTCTGTATATATCTCCTCTCTCTCACTTTCTCTCTCTGTATATATCTCCTCTCTCTCACTTTCTCTCTCTGTATATATCTCCTCTCTCTCACTTTCTCTCTCTGTATATATCTCCTCTCTCTCACTTTCTCTCTCTGTATATATCTCCTCTCTCTCACTTTCTCTCTCTGTATTTATCTCCTCTCTCTCACTTTCTCTCTCTGTATATATCTCCTCTCTCTCACTTTCTCTCTCTGTATATATCTCTCCTCTCTCACTTTCTTTCTCTGTATCTGTATATCTCTCCTTCTCTCTCTCCAGTTTGGACACCAACACAGACTACCAAACGACGCCAAAACCCTCCTCCCCAAACACACAGATTTTATTCAAATGTTCTATTTGCATAATTCCTCATTTGCATAATTGATTTCCTAGGAAGCGCTTCTCTCCATGCGAGTCGGTGTGTGTGTGCTTGTGAGACCCAAAGGTCTCGTCCGCTCAGTCACACACACACACACACACACACACACACACACACACACACTCCCATTCTCTCAGTTCAGTTACATTTGGGATATTGAATTCGAGCTAACTAGCATATCTGTTTGCTATGGTACTGCCTCTTAGGTCACCAGATGCACCAGGTTGGCAACGGCTTGTGCCACGCTTCGATTACAGTTGAAACTCTCTGGTTTTGGCAGGGGGTGGGGGTTGTGTTATCTACCAGGGGTGGCAGCAGGCTGTGAACAGCCACTCTAGCCCAATGGAAAAACACCCAACCTAGCCTATCTGATGGACACAGGGGTGTGGCTGTGTTGTGCCCAGACGGTTAGCCTGAGTCGAAATATAATGAGGTCTGTGTGTGCTTGGTCAAAAATGATTTGAGGAAACAATGCACCCACACACACACACACACACACACACACACTCATTTGTGTATGTAACTCAACAATGATTATGCTTGGGAGCATTTGTCTTCGAGCATATGTTGAGAAGAAGTGGTAGAACTTGCACGGGTAAGATGTAAGGTTTGAGTTGACTGCTTGTCCCGAGGGTAACCAATGGACAAAATAATTGATTTGCTGAATGGCCATCAGACAATTTACAGACCGTTTGCGGAGCTTGATGGAGTGTAAATTTAAACCCTTAAGTTGGTCTATGTGCGTGTGTCTCAGCCAACCCCTTATTCTTCCAAGCCACTAACACTCTGGCCGCATCCCAAATGGCGCACACTTCCCCGTATAGCGCACTACTTTTGACCAGAGCTCGGTGCACTATATGGGGAATATGGCGCCAGTTGGGACAAAGACTCTATGAGTGTTCTAAAGAGAGGGGAGGTTCAAACAGAAACAGATGGTGTGGGCTGTAACCGCTTCACACCGCACGCCTCTGTGAGCTCACCTCATTTAGCTCAATGGGACTTTTTATGGGCCGTGGCCATATTATATTAGCCTACCCTGCCATTCTACTTCATTTGCTTCTATGACCCTGGGTCCAGTATAAGGCCTTCCTGCTATTCTACTTCATTTACTTCTATGACCCTGGGTCCAGTGGTGGAGTGCTATTCAGTGTTTTTCCAATTGCTTCTTCTATAGGACTCCCAGGACTGTGCTTTTATTGTTCCAGTCCGGCACTAGTCTGACCTGACTCAACGAACGAAGAGCTCGGACATTAGTTGACAAGTCGGATCAGCGTTTGTTAGCGCCGGGCTGAGAGAGAATGTTCCGCGCCACTATTGGGTGCAGTCACGGAGCAGGAGCAGTCTTGAGTAGTCTTAAATGTGGGCGACAGTGTTCGACTTGTATTTAAAGTGGTCCGAAAATGCCGTATAGAAGCATGTGTATGGTGTAACCAGCATGTTACGTTTTAGAGCAAGGGTCTCCATGCCAACAGTGTTTCTGGAGAGCTACTAGAAGTGAAGGCGTTTGTTCCAGCCCAGCCGCTTAACACCTGATTACAACTCATCAAGTTACAGACTGAAGGTCAGATACAAAATAGCCCTAGCTAGATGTTCCGATGCATGTTCTTAAAGAGCTGGTGGGGACTGTTGTACCCCAACAGATATTGTAACAAAGCCAGACTACTGTATCTCCTGACCTACAGCCCCTTCCTCTACTACATCACGAATGTAAACACTTTAACGTCCGACCCTCCCCTGACCTTTCCAGTACCTCTTCTGTGCGAACCTCACCTCCTCTTTAATCTCAGCTCATCAATCCGTGTGTCTCGCTCAGCGCTCATTCTGTACATTTGAGACTTAATAATTAGCCTCACGTGGGCTCTGTCCGGTGAAGAATGGTCTTTGTGAGATTACACGATGTTCTTTCTATTTATTAACGCCCCCCCCCCCCCCCCCCCTCTTATCCCTCTGTCCTCCTCTCATCTCTGTACTGTCTCCTTAATCCTGAGCTATGGCGCGGCGCTCGTGTTTTAACCCTGTTTGGTTTCATGGCAGGCGAACGCCAGCTAGTCGAGTGCAGCTCCCAGCGTTGTCTGCTATAGCAGCCTGACTCGATTAATCACTGCACTAACCTTGTGTGTTCTGCTTTTCTCCCCCCCTTCCTTTCTGTTTGTCTTTCTTTCTCCGATCTCGCTACCTGCTCTCTTCCACTGTGTCCGCCGTCTCACCCTACTCCTCTCTTCCTGCTTTCGCTCTCTCGCAACTCCCCTTCGCTCGCCTCCCCCCCCCCCCCTCGCTCTCTTTCTCTCATCCCCCTGCCCTCCCTCTCTCTTCCGCTCTCTCTCCCAGACAGCAGAAGTGGATGCTTGGGTAAGCAGGAGCGGCTGCTCGCTGTTAATCTTACTTTCCTCTTTCCCTCCATTCAAATGTCATGTTTTCATTGTGCATTAAAGCAAGGCTCTGAGCATGCCGCCTCCTCCACCCCATCCCACCCGCCGCCGCCTCGTCACCAACAACACTTTGGGAGGTATTCAGCTAGAAAATTGCACATCATCTGCTGCTGCTGGGCTGAGGTGATTCTCCCCACAACCACCACCGCCAGCCTCACTCACAACAGACAGCAGCTGGAGTAGAAGAGAGAGAAAGAGAGGAGGGGCGGAGGTTGTGTGTTGGTGGGGAGAGGGGTGATTACATTGGATGTAATGTAGGCGTGTATGTAGGGGGTGGGATGTGTGCGTGCGTGTTTGTGTGCGTGTTTGTGTGCGCTGTTCTGCACTTGTAAAGATAAGGTGCCATAAAACCAGAATACTTCATCGATCTCCAAAAGGTAAATGTCATCGCACCATATTGCACATACAGCAACCAACATCAGTCAACATTTATGTCATTACATGAAAATGTGCAGACTGCACACACACTAAAGCACAACAAACACACACCCGTTGGACAGTTGAACGAGCATCTTCCTCTTGTGTTTCTTGCCCACCACCGGGAGTGCCTCAATCTGAACGCTATGGTCTTGTGTTTACTCTGGAAATCCAGTCCAATCCACCCTCCACTTCTATTGTCATTTGAATGAGAATAATTCCCTTCTTCTCAGCGTGATTTGGCAGAAGAAGGGCATGCCGTGCTATGATGGTGTTTTGTCTTCTTACTCCTATTCTGGAATATGGATCCCGGACTAAGTCCTGTTCCTATTGTATGTATGCCCAGCCTTTGTGTATTTAGGCAAGCCATGATTTAGAGACTGACAGCTTGTAAAGGACACTTTCTATGTTCGTAATGGGATACTCAATACTGCCTTTCATCACCTTATAATGCACCTTATAATGCATTATAAGACTTTCTATAAGGATTCATAACACTCATGGCTACTTATAAGAGACTAGACAGATGCATTAAACCGATGGCTCGTAGAAAGTTATAATGGCGTCTTCATATAGCCGCCATTCTGCCTATGCTGTGCTTATAATGCCTTATAATGCTTCGTAAAGGCCTTGACTCATGTTCATTGACCATTTTCTTCTCTCTCCGCAGCTCTGCTACATCTTTCCATCGCCTCACGGGCTTGCCTGTTTGTCCGACCTAAACGGCACCACTTCACTTAAAGCTCTCTTGACGCCAAGTCTAGTTCAGCAATGCAATTCAACGGCTGAACTCACCAAACGGCAATTGTGATAGCAGTGTCAACTGACATGGCTACTATTTGGAATAACAATAAGAAGGCAAGCGGTTGGATAGTGGGCTGCTTCTTAGCCTACATCCGACGCTGTGCATCAGGAAAGGATATTGTGGAGATGTAACGCTGGCAGCTTTGACTTCCTGTCACTGACCTTATGTCAGCTACAGATTGTATGGAGTGGGGGGGTTTAAGTGAAGTGCTACGAGCTTTGACATTTCTTCTTGTTATTTTGCATGCTGCCAAGCCTTTTCCAGGCTGTGGTCTCCGCCTCAGTTTCAGCTACAGCTTTGCCAGTGTGGGCTCTAAAGCTTGAGGGCCTACATCTCATAACCCGCTGCCGCTATCCGCCGCCGCCGCCTTGATGTTGCGATGTATCAGGAAGCAGGGTCTACGCAGACAGGCGCTCACGCAGCAGTCGCAGTCACACACACACAGCCACTCCAGTGTGGTCTCGTAAGTTACAGAGGAGATCAGACCTACTCTCAAAAGTGCAGTAGTATAGGCTAACACTTTATTTGGATAGTTCCCCGTAGATGGTTTATATTGTGTTTAAACACACTGTCAACAAACTATTAAACTAACTATTCGCTAACCTTATCCTAGACCTAAACCCATTCCTAGCCCTACCCCCAACCACCTGTAGAAAAGTAATACAACCTCACACATCTCCCCGTTGCGATACATTAAATGAGTGCCATTGATAGCAGTGATGCTTGAGATGATGTCTTAAGCACTTTTCAGTGACCGCTCCAAGTTCTGTTCGAAATCAAAAAACCCAAGGTCTTTGCAAATTCTGTTGAATCTGCCAGAGACTCATCAGCTGTTTTAGAGGAGCCACCTTCTACTGAAGTCCGTCCACCGTGTTTAATCCTCCCGTCTCTCTGTCCTCCTTCAGGCCAAGCAGCTGGAAAAGAAAGAGGCCGAGCTGCAACACCTGGCGGCCTTCTACAAGGAACAGCTACAGATCTTAGAGAAGAAGGTAAGGACGACACTGCAAAGTATATCGGAGCGGAGGGACGTTTATTTATTTTTTTACAAATGTGTGTTAATGAAAACAAATGCAATCAAACTCTTTTTAGAATCGCAACACATTTACAGTAGAAACGACACAACAAAAGAGAACAATACAAAAAAATAGCACAAAGAATGTCTAACATGACAAAATTGCTGGTTTTTAAAGGTCCATCTAACGTATTGCAAACATATTGATTTTTGACCACTTAATGAACCAGGCCAATCGTATAGGACAGGGATGAGCAACTCCTGTCCTTTGGGGCCTGAGTATCTGCTGGTTTTGTTTCATGCCTGGCATTTCTTTGGCACACTGATGTCCAATAATTGCTCACGGAGTGCACAGCAGTTAGTTGTAAATGAATTGAATGTTTTTCTATGTGTTCAGAAATACGGCTTGTATTGGTAGAGTAGCACTTGAAAACGTTCTCAACAAGCGTGGTCTCTGAAAGAGGACTTAGTGGCTAATCAAAATGACCTGACTTTGGTTTCTCTGCAGGACCTTGTAAAACAGTTGTCAAAAAACACAATATAAAAGTGTTTTTGAGCTTTTAAGAAATAAGGACCTCCGTTCCAGCTCTTCCACAGGCACTAATGTACCTGTGATATTTTCCCCCAACGTAAAAGCTACTTTTGAAGTGTCTTGTTAAATGTTGCCTGCACTTACATGGCTTAGAGTGATACGAGGTGGTAGTTTAATATCAAAACCGCACTGGTGAAACTGTACAAAATCCCTGCACGGAACATACACGCACTATGTTAATATTGAATAGCCCTTCACTCTTCAGAACCAATAACTGACCTAACCTGATAAAACATTTGCCCGAGGCTGAACTACTTGCTAAACAAACACACACACACACCCTTAAAAAAAAATCTATATATGAAAGAACACGTGGTTTTTGGACACTGCTATGGTTTATGTATTGCTTTCAATATCATTAGTTTTGTTTCCAATAATACGAATTTTGTTCTCGACTTCAGAAGTTTTGCTTGATATTATTGGCACAAAAGGAGCTCACTCACTAGAGGATTGCACCATATAATAACAATATTAGTCCATGAAATGTGTTTAAAGCAGCAATCCTTAATTGAAACATTAACAAAGTGACTCCCTGCCACGGTTTCAGTAAAAAGCTGAGGGATGGGGCTGACCATCCATGATATCAAAATTATAGTTTTAACCATGTTTTTAGGCTACACAGTGTTTGTTTACGTTTACCTTGTTTACAAACATTGGATTAAATGTTTAATTCAAACTTTTTGGTGGAATTGCAAGTTCACATGTCAAACAATCATGTAAAAATCGAATTTGCACTTTTATATGTGAAACATTTTCATCTGAAAATATCACTTTCACATGGAATATTTTGTTTATATTTTTTATATACAGTATATATATACAGTACCAGTCAAAAGTTTAGACACACCTACTCATTCAAGTGTTTTTCTTTATTTTTACTATTTTCTACATTGTAGAATAATAGTGAAGACATCAAAACTATGAAATAACACATATGGAATCATGTAGTAACCAAAAAAGTATTAAACAAATCAAAATATATTTTAAATTTTAGATTCTTAAAAGTAGCCACAGCTTTGCTCAGTCTTGGCACTGTAGAAAATAGCTACTCATTCACGGGTTTTTCTTTATTTTTACTGTGTCCAAAGTTTTAACTGGTACTGTATATTTTTTTCTTTTAAACAACAACAGTACAAATGGCCGCTCCCATCTGGATTGCATATGAGTTTTCACATAGGAAACTGCAAATGAAGAGTTTTACATGTAGAGTTGTTTTACAACAGATTTTTAGGATGCACACGCATGTGTATATCATGTGCTTTTGCCTGTACTGTTTTGTTATTTGAAGTTGTTTGGATCTCCATCTTTCCCTGGTCTCATGAACACCGTCTCCTTGGTCTCATGAACACCGTCTCCTTGGTCTCATGAACACCGTCTCCTTGGTCTCATGAACACCGTCTCCTTGGTCTCATGAACACCGTCTCCTTGGTCTCATGAACACCGTCTCCTTGGTCTCATGAACACCGTCTCCTTGGTCTCATGAACACCGTCTCCTTGGTCTCATGAACACCGTCTCCTTGGTCTCATGAACACCGTCTCATGAACACCGTCTCATGAACACCGTCTCATGAACACCGTCTCATGAACACCGTCTCATGAACACCGTCTCATGAACACCGTCTCATGAACACCGTCTCATGAACACCGTCTCCTTGGTCTCATGAACACCGTCTCCTTGGTCTCATGAACACCGTCTCCTTGGTCTCATGAACACCGTCTCCTTGGTCTCATGAACACCGTCTCCTTGGTCTCATGAACACCGTCTCCTTGGTCTCATGAACACCGTCTCTTTGGTCTCATGAACACCGTCTCTTTGGTCTCATGAACACCGTCTCCTTGGTCTCATGAACACCGTCTCCCTGGTCTCATGAACACCGTCTCCCTGGTCTCATGAACACCGTCTCCCTGGTCTCATGAACACCGTCTCCCTGGTCTCATGAACACCGTCTCCCTGGTCTCATGAACACCATTATGACATCACCTGCATGGATCTAGTGCATAACAAGGAAATCAGCATGGTTTTCTACGTAAACCGTCAATAGCATTCTTCAACATTCTAAAGACCGAGCCAAGATTCTCCTCATAAACAATCCCACCTGCTGTAAAGATGCATTGTTTTGAGACACCTTGGCTATCTTTCTATCGCCAAATGTCACGTCACTATGACTTTGGCTACTCCGACTCTGTCTGATAAGAAAAAGTCCGACTCGGGTGGCTACGGCTATGTGTCTGACTTTGACTGAGGTCAGATGGCCAGTCACAAGAGTCCAGAGAGGTGGGCCAATGTGACTTTGAAAAGGAGTCAAATTCGACTGCTATCAGTCTGACTACGAGTGTGACTGTGTGTGACTGTCACTTTGAGCCCAAAGACCAGTCCGAAGACTCCAGAGAGGTGAGCCTCATCATAGAACCCACACCCTCCCAGCCATCCTCTGTGGATCCCTCTGGCCAAGAGGCCATCTCTTTATTATCCCTGACAACACTTGGATTAAGATGGAAGATGAAATGCATGTCTAAGGGCACACACACACACACCTTCATATCCTTGTAACCGCTTGGCGTACAAACACATTCATACGCGCGCACGTACACACACTGCAATATTAACCATCTTCCTAGCCGTTGTCATTCCGCCCCCAGCCATCTTCTTTGCCTTGGCTGAAGGACCATAAGCTGCGGGTCTTATCGTGGCCATCACTCGCCTCCTTTAGCGTCTGAGTAGAATGTAAATGACCTGCGCACCACACTGCACTAGCTGCCATACTTTTATTTGTATTTATTTATCGTTGGTGTAATTTCACCCCATTGTTCTCCCCAATTGCTACTTACGATCTCGTCCCATCGCTGCAACTCCCCAACGGGCTCGGGAGAGGCGAAAGTCGAGACATGCGTCCTCCGAAACGCGACCCGCCGAGCAGCGCTGTTCTCAACACACTGCTCACTTAACCCAGAAGCCAGCTGCACCAATGTGTCTGAGGAAACGCCGTTCGACTGACAACCGGAAGTCAGCTTGCTGGCGCCCGGCCCGCCACAAGGAGTCACTGTAATGAGACCAAGGAAAGCCCCCGGGCCTTCCCTAACACGGACGGAGCTGGGCCAATTGTGCGCCGCCCTACGGGGCTCCCGGTCACGGCCGGCTGTGACACAGCCTGGGATCGAACCCCAGGCTGTAGTGGTGCCTCAGCACTGTGACCGCAGTGCCTTCGACCGCTGTGCCACTCGGGAGGCTCATGACGCCATGCACTGACATGCCTGTGGACGAGGAGGAGAAAGGGAGAGCGAGAAGTATAGAGCGATTTGGATACTGTTCATTAAAAAGACTGTATTTTGCGCCAGTGTTCAACTCCCGCTGCTTCATTTTCTCCCCCTCTTTTATTTATTTCCTTTGTTGTCATTCTTTCTTCCCTCCCTCCATCATATGCCCCTCTTTCTTTATCTCCCTACTTGCATTATATTATATTGTACCTGCCTTGGTGGAAATTGCTTACCAGTAAGATGAGAGGAATATAGTTCCTGGTTCTGAATGCTTGCTGCTTTCATAAGCGAATCACTTGACTCAGAACGCAAGGCAGCGTTTTCTCACAGTCAGTAGCATTTCTAACACGAGTCTCTCAATCAGCTCAGTCAAAGACACTGCGTGGCGCATAGCTTGTTCCGGCAAGGCTTCTAGCACATCTCAAAGAGCTGTAGCTAACCAAACCTTTTGTCCACGTGGGAACGACAGGCAATGCGTTAACCTTAGAGGAACCCAACAGCCATTCTCTCCCTCATAGCTTTCCATTGATTTCCACATGCATCCCAACAACAACAATCAGACAGCACTTGCCACAGACACACGCACACTCACGCATACACCTGCACACTCACGCATACACCTGCACAGGCTTGATGTCTTGATCAAGTCAGTCTCTCTCCAGTGACAAGGCCGAGCCACACACACAGATTAGTGGAGAAATCCTACAGCTAATTGCTGTCTGATCTTCCTGAATCAATATTTGACTCTGGCTTAACTCGGGGCCTTCTGATCGTTTGATAAGAGGTGTGTGTGTGTGTGTGTGTGTGTTGAATTCCCGTTAGAGGGACACACTCACTCTCTCTTTTTCTCTCTCTCTCTCTGCACCTATGCTTACTAATCGGTCCTCAGTTTCCATGTATCTTTGAGAAGTTGTCGCTGTGTGAAAATATATCTGTAAACAAGTAATCTTTTAAAATGCAACTTTTTTTAATCCCCCTTCCTTTCCATTTGTCGAATTCCACCACTGAAAATAATCCCTCCGCCGCTCAAACTTAAAGCGTGAACCCCCCCCCCCCAATCCTGACATCAGCTCATCGCCGTGCACGCATGCGCAAACACACACACACGAACACACACACACAAACATGCCCATAAACATGCTTACAGTCACACAGGTACACACTGTACACATACTGTGCGATAATCCCTAAACAAGGCCCCCCTGGTTTTTCTCCATCCCTCGCTTTCTCCGTTGCTCATTCCCACCCTTAAGGGTAATCTTTCTCCTCTCCTTCCTTCCTCTTGTTGAAAATGACTGCCAAGAGCTTGGATCGTGCTTTAGACAGTGTTGTATCTTCGCCATCATCCGTACTCTACCAACTGAGCCACGTTACTGTTGTGTATAACCCCACACACACACTCCCATTCTCTCAGTTCCCATTACACCTCTCCTCGTCTCTCCTTCCTCCATCCCTCCGTCAGTAGGGACTGTGGTGTGAACATCATCTGACCAGAGAGAGGTGTCCGTTTCTAGAACACCTCCTCATACTTTCCTCCAATGTCTCCATCACTTTATCCTTTAACTCTCCATTCATCCAGCCCTGTGGATCGAAGCTGGTGGAGTTGTGTGTGTGTGTGTGTGTCTGGAGGCTGGTCTATGAGCCAGATGTGGGATTAGAAGTTGGCTGTCTGTAAACCCTTTCACCTTCCCATCTGTGCCAACACACACACACACACACACTGGTCGCCCTTCTCTCTCCACCTCATATAGCCTCTGTCTTCTGCACCTCTTGGGACAAAGCACCAGCCCCAGTGGGTCTCCTTTCATGTCGTTAAGTTCACAAGCCTGGCTACTTTCCCTTTAATGTCATCCACCGAGCATTCCCATTGAGCTCTTGGCACTAACTAGCTCTAAGTCGCCAGTGTCTGTATTGAGGCTAACGCTCCCTCGTTCATGCCCGTTGAATCTGAATGTTAGCAAGTCGCTAACTCTCCCCTTGTCTTTCTGCCCCCCCCCCCCCCCCGGAGAAGTGACATTTCAGCCCAGTCCAGATGCACCGTCAATGGGGAGATTTAGAGACGACAGTGGCAAAATCCTCCATGGTTAATCCTATACAGTGCAGCTCCTCAACCTGATCACTGGCAGTAATACTTGGGATGCTACCCATGGAACCCTCTTCCATAGTGCACTACGGACAAACCCAATGTGCCCTGGTCAAAAGTAGCGCACTACGTAGGGGATAGGGTGCCATTTGCGACAGTACCATCGCGTCATTCATCCACCCTGGGAGACGTGATATTCTTCACACTTAACCAAGGTAGCAAAGCAGGAGGACACTGGAGTGAAGTCAAATGGATTATAGACTGCGGATTTAGGGATGAACTCCTGCTGGACAGATGTGAGGTGCTCTATTTCAGCTGACAACCACCTGCCATTTGTCTTTGTCTCTACAATGGTATAGAAGGACTTTCTTAACTTGGGCAAATGTATTTTGAGAGAATCTCGTCTTGGAGATCTTGAGGTTCAACTCTGTCATATGGGAAGGAGAGCGAGATGGAGGGGGGGGGGGGGGGAGAGCGAGAGAGAGACATTTTTTAGATCCTAGCGACTGGTATTAGGAGGGATTACTTTCTAGACGACACGTTATCCTGACTATAAGGAATAGGGATCAGAGTAACCCATCCATTGGTAGTGGATAAGAAGAGGATAAGATGAGTCCCCCCCCCCCCATAAAAGCTCCATATAAATCCAATCCATTATTAAGAGTGTGTGGAATAATGTGAAAATGACTGTGGGAATAGGTGGCTGGGATTGTAGAGGAGGTTCATGTTTGATCCCATCTCTTTTCCCGCTTACTAACTTCAATTATCCTCTTCCCTATCTCTCTACCCATTGGGAATATCAGGGATAATTAAGGAAAATGGCGAGGGAGTCGGGGCCATGGTTATTGGGTTTAAATAGTGATTACTGCATGGAACAATGAAGTGGAAGTCTATGGGGTGCGTGTGGTGAGCGTGTGTCTTGTGTGAGAGAAGAGAGAAGAAAAAAAAGAATGAATGGAGGTTTGAGTGGTGCACTTATTTTATTGTACTGGCATGTGCAGTACGTTACACAACTACACTGAACGTTCACCTCGATGGTGAAAAGGTTCGGACTCGAGGAGTTATGACGAAACCCAGTTCGACTGTCAATCGAAGCAAGTTCTTCACGTCGCTCCGCGTTTTTTACAGGACCGCGGTAAACCTGACATTATGGTCACTGATTAGAGCAGAATAGAGTAGATGGCCTAGTACAAGTCTCTCTTTATGACATAATTGCTGTTTAAATGCCACCTCTGCACACATTAATTCAAACTTTACGGAGATTCCACCAGAACATCAATGATCAGATTTGTTAGTGACACTGTTCGGTCGAAAGTTTCCCCGTTTTTTTAATGAGTTTGACATTTAAGATGTGTTTAGCGGGCTTGTCAGCGCTCGCAAATCAATAGAACAGTCGTAACCCACGAAAGGTACTTGTACAGATGTTACCGGATAATTGGTGTAACTCAACTACTCTGTCATCTCTGTTTTTTGTGTGTGTTGTCCCAGAATCTCGACTACTACCAGCAGACATCTGAGCAGTACAACGAGGCAGCCGACAAGGCCGAGGCCCATATCAAGTAAGTAGCTCGATAAGGCCGAGGCCCATATCAAGTAAGTAGCTCGATAAGGCCGAGGCCCATATCAAGTAAGTAGCTTATTTTGAGAACTGACTGAATGGAGCGGTACTAGTGACGTTTAGAGAATGCTAAGTGGGCTAATTCCTGCTGTTCATAATGTATTACCATAGCAACGTATACGCATGTCATACGCATGTCATCCACCTCAGGTAGGTGAAATTTTGCCACCCATTCTTTTTTTTCTTCTTTTTTTAAAGGCTAATTCTGATCTACTTTGTTCAAGATCATTGGTGGACAATTCATTGGTAGACGGTCATTTTTAATTTCCGAATGTAAAGTGAAGAATGGCTGAAATATTTACTTAGAAAAGGGAGAGTGATGGGGATTTGAAGGAACAGTCGTGCTTTGGACAGTGCTTTTCAGAAACCGCCACCTGTTAAAAAAAACGGGACATTTTTATTCTGCCAGTGATTGCCACCACGCTGGCACTGTCTGTATCTAGATCCTACCAGTCTGCAGCATCAGTCATTATTTTCCTTGAAAAGAGAGAGGGAATCGGAATAACCAGAATGCTTTTCGTTTCTGGCTAGGAGTGCTGATTCCCACAAATCTGCCGAAAGCTACATAATTCCTTCGGCTTGCTTCTCTCCTCTGTGATTTCTTCAGGCTTTTTAAGTCTTAATCTTTCCTTTTATAAGTTCCATTTCCAAAACCTATGTCTCAGCCCCTCACCCATCTTGCCACCCACATTCACCTACTCCTCCCAAACTTAGTCCTCCCGCAAATGACATCTCTCCTCAGCGACACATTTCTATGTGAGGTAATAACCTAGGAAGATGGTAATCTTTTTCTCCATTTATATTTTCCTGCTGTGTTAAATATAACATTTTTCTAAATATATTTATTTCCAATATATTTATCTCCAATGAGCCATTTCAGTTCCTGGAATAGAATCCTCCCTAGAGGATTGGCCAGTAATTTAATATGTGTGCAATTAGTAAGTGTTGAATTATTTGCCATTTCAAAATGGGGCCTCGTTTGAGCCTACTCATTTCACTTGGCATGTCCCTGCCATGGTTTGTCAAATTGCTCGTAGTTGATTTAGTCTCTTTTTTTTTTTTTTGCTGTTTGTATTTCAAATGACATGTCACTACATTTGATGAGTTTTCAAACATTTCTTTGGTTGATTAAGTTAAAGTAAAATTGCGGTCGTAAGTCATTTGATAGTGTGCTGGTGTGATCCCAATACCAGCTCGTGATACAGTTTTCAAAATGGCACTGTGTGATAGAAACTAAGACTGTGGGAACATGGTTTAACATCAGCCATAGTTGACAGCATAGAGCAGGAGCCTCATCAGAGCCACATTGACAGCAACAACTCAACAATCAGCGGTTTGATACTTGACGTGCGGGCTGCCCGGCTGTGGGCCTGTGATGTGCTAAAACACAATCCACTGCAATTTTTTAAAAGAAGCTATTGATCCTCTGTGGCTCGATAATGCTCTCTGATGTAGTCGTTTTTAACGATTTCATTTATTTCTGTACAGACAGGAGTAATTATTTAATTTTGCAAATGTATTTCAATTTATCTACATCACTTCCAGTACCCCGTCCCGAGACTATTTTCTTCCATGCACTGTGCTCTCCCCAAGGCCAAATAATCAACACTACTTATTATTAATTCAATGGGTTGTGGTCAGTAACCCCATATGAGGTTAGATAATCTATCAGCAAGTAGCCTACAAACACAAGAGAATAATGGTTTCAGCTATATTGTTGTAGAAACTATGTAGCGCTTATGACCTTTTTAACCATTGTAGCACAGTTTCTTTTCAAATGACTTGAATAGCCTATGGGAGAGGTGTAAAACGTGTGTATTGGCATCAGTAGGCTAAGTGACTGAAATGCATCAGAGAAGTTTTGGAAAGTTCAGGGAAACATCATGTATGACTATATGGGCATAATTGTGTGTGTAGATAAGATTTGCATTGCTTTAAATTGCTAAACTGATGATGATGAGCACTCATCTCGACTTCGCTAACATTTCCCAGCCTAATTGTAACCAAACGTCCGGACAGAGTTCAGTGAAAACTAAAATGGGACATTGATTGATTTATTAAGACGAGTTCCTATGCTTGTATCAATGGCGCTGTCCCAGTCAACATGGTGCTGAAATTACCATATAGTTGACCACACGGCAATTGTTTTACATGTATTCTAACAGTTGGTAGACTTTTCACCTAACCACGGCTCTATGAACTAAGCGGCGCATTCAGTTGACATTTTTTTATAATTTCTTTTACACCATCGCAACGGTGCAAAAGATTCAGGGCTGACCCAAAGTAAAAATCCCAGAAAGCCCGGTCCTGGTAATGTCCCTTGCAAAGATACTGACACAAATTCGCTCCTCGTCTCCAGATGCCCATGTGGAACGAGTCTTAACCTGTAGTACATCATATTCACTTCCTTGGGGTGAAAAGTTGTGTAAGAGGATTCGTTAAACTCGCTAAAAGTCGTCCCATGACCTCGTAGCTGTAATGGGTCCTGAGCCAGTCCTAAATGGTTTTAGCACCGTTGACCCCTCCTCACACAAAAATACCTCCATCCACGAATGTTTCAGCTTATGAGGAAGAGGATGATCAAGAGTAGCAGAAATTGACACCAGATATTGTCACTTACCAAGCCCACACCTAATAAA
This sequence comes from Salvelinus alpinus, assembly GCF_045679555.1. Lineage (NCBI taxonomy): Eukaryota > Metazoa > Chordata > Actinopteri > Salmoniformes > Salmonidae > Salvelinus > Salvelinus alpinus. The sequence goes on along the minus strand of NC_092087.1, from coordinate 52,867,900 downwards.
GAGGGAGAGAGGGACGGGGAGCATGCCAGATGACAGAAAGAGGAGAAGCAATAAAAAAAAGACCACAAAAGAGAGAGGAAGAGCAATTCAAACGAAGAGAGACACGGGGCGCGAGAGTGCGTCGGGAAAGATCTAGAACGCAATGCGCTCACGCACAACTGTTTAGATGTCAACTTAGCCACGACCCCTAGGCTCCAAAGCTGTAGTCTAGGCCACTGCGAATTGGGCTCTACTTACTCTTCAGAAAATTCACTGTGCTGTTTTTGAAGACCTTAAATCCATGACAGCACACATTAATAACTTTGCTCTCTCCTCTCATGCGCAGAGAATAATAAATGCTACACCATTCTCATCCCCTCCCTCCTTATTACTTTCTTCCCTTTCTTTATATTACTTTGTTCCCCACATAGTCTCGGCAACGGCTCGCGAGTCATGCTTTCTTCATAAACCCCCGATTCTGAGAAGAAGAGGCTGAAAATAATGGGAAGCTTTAATGATTAGAGCGTAATTCTCTCGCCGCGATATGCTTACAGATGCAAACCATGACGGGCAGGAGCAATTGGAATGTGTTTTTCCCTCAAAAACGTGGCTAACAAAGTGGCACGGCTAATGTTTTTCTAATAAGACCTCACCTTTAATTTCACTCAAACAAGGCAGTTGCAGCAGATTAGAAAAGGCAATTTTCTGCTTCAGATTCCTTTTATTAACACGACCGTCCTGTTATAAAGCTGTCCTTTGCAGCCAATGCAGTGAATTCTAAAGAAAAACCAAGAGTTTCTTATCTCTGTGGTGCTAGCCTGTAGCTACGTTTTGAACTTATCCTGAGGGGTGACTGGAACAAAATGGCCGCCACCTGTAGCTGTGCAAAACCGGAGATATAGAGTGATTGGTTTGATTTGGGTCTGTGTAGGCAACGTGTTTCTACAACTTGATTGGAGTTCACCTGTGGTAAATTAAATTGATTGGACATGATTTGGAAAGGCCCACACTTGTGGTGTGAGGGTCCACAGTGCCATGAGGTCGAAGGTATTGTCCGTAGAGCTCCGAGAAAGGATTGTGTCGAGGCACATATCTGGGGAAGGGCACTAAAACATTCTGCAGCATTGAAGGTCCCCAAGACCACTGTGGCCTCCATCATTCTTAAATTGAAGAAGTTTGGAACCACCAAGACTCTTCCTAGAGCTGGCTGGACAAACTGAGCAATCGGGGGAGAAGAACCCGATGGTCACTTTGACAGAGCTCTAGAGTTCCTCTGTGGAGATGGGAGAACCTTCCAGAAGGACAACCATCTCTGCAGCACTCCACCAATCAGGCCTTTATGGTAGAGTGGCCAGACGGAAACCACTCCTCAGTAAAAGACACATACATGACAGCTTGCTTGGAGTTTGACAAAAGGCACCTAAAGACTCTCAGACCATGAGTATCAAGATTTTCTGGTCTGATGAAACCAAGATTGAACTCTTTGGCCTGAATGCCAAGCATCACATCTGGAGGAAACCTGGCAGCATTCCTACAGTAAAGCATGGTGGAGGCAGCATCCTGCTGTCCGTATGTTTTTCAGCGGAAGGGACTGGGAGACTAGTCAGATTTGAGGCAAAGATGAACGGAGCAAAGTACAGAGAGATCCTTGATGAAAACCTGCTCTGGAGTGCTCAGGACCACAGACTGGGACAAAGTTCACCTTCCAACAGGACAACGGCCCTAATCACACAGCCAAGAAATTGCAGGAGTGGCTTCGGGACAAGTCTCTGAATGTCGTTGAGTGGTCCAGTCAGAGCCCGGACTTGAACCCGATCGAACATCAATGGAGAGACCTGAAAATAGCTGCGCAGCAACGCTCCCCATCCAACCTGACAGAGCTTGAGAGGATCTGCAGAGAGGAATGGGAGAAACTCCCCAAATACAGGTGTGCCAAGCTTGTAGCTTCATACCCAAGAAGACACGATGCTGTAATTGCTGCCAAAGGTGCTTCAACAAAGTACTGAGTAAAGGGTCTGAATTGTTATGTAAATGTGATATTTCAGTGTTTTTTTACTTTATATACATTTGCAAAAATGTATATAAAATTGTTTTTTCTTTGTCATTATGGGGTATTCGGTGTAGATTGATGAGGATAATTTTTTTAAATCAATTTTAGAATAAGGCTGTAATGAAACAAAATGTGGAAAAGCCCAGAGGTCTGAATACTTTCCAAATGCACTGTATGTAATGTGACTATATACTTGTTTTTATAGATGGCCAAATACAATCAAATGGCACTTTCAATGTTGCCATAAACAGTAATATATTGCCTGTTTGCACTGAGTGAAAGCAATTCAACCCTGCACAAATCCAACACATTGTGTGCCTCAGTTGAAGCTGCTAGGCATAAACAACTCTCAAGTGATATATGACTATTATATGAGCATATACTGTATGATTCATATGGTCATGAATCAACATGTGTGTAGCCAGCAATAATGCCAGGGGCTATTTCAGAGACAAACCAGCTCTCTAATCTAAACTCCATTAGCTGGTGCAGTCTATCAATAATAATGTCTGAATCATGACCTCGATAACACCTTGTCATGGGACTACTCCCAGCTCGTTACACCGATTGACTGTTGGTGCATGTCAAAAGGCGTCATGGCTAATATTCACACCAGGTGTCTTCGGTATGGACGTGTGTCACATGGTGTCCTGGGGTGCGGAGAGTAAAAAAAGAGTCCGCTGAATGGTTGCCAGGGTTACCGTTTGTTCGCGGGTGAGCTTTGAGGTTTATTTATCATCGTTCCATACATCATCCCTGTCTCTCTTTGTCTTTTTTCCCCCCGCTCCCTCTCTTTCTCCCTTTCTGGATGTTTTTACTTCTCTGTTCAAGAATATTCTCAGTGATTTTATTCAATCCTGTCTTGCTATCCTCCACCACACACACACACACATACACACACATACCGTCTATCTGTCAGTGTGGTCAGGGACCTCAAAGCTCATTTATATGTGAAAGATGCATAGCTCTGTAATTGCAGTGTTAGGGTGGCGGGAGGGCAGCGTTTGTGGGGACGTGTGTGCATGTGTGAGTGTGTGCATGTCAACCGGTCAGAATTCCCCAGAATGTGCAGTCATGTCAGATGAAGTCATGCGTCTCTTCGTCAAATAGAACACTGGTTGGTTGGCTCACTCATTCAATTAGACACGCTATGAACAAGCCTGCAGCACATATGGAATAATGAAAATGTTCATATAGATCTGTTTCGGGTGGCATTCGCGTGGTATTTACCAAGATACTGACGTTTTACTTTCTGATATTAAATTATTTACCTCAATTATGTACATTTTAAGTCGACACCAGGTAAATATGACTGTGAAATACAGCAAACGTGTACTATCTTAATTTGATGACTGTTGTCACAGAGAATTGTCCTGCACAACAGGAAATTACAATTTTTGTGTATTCAAGGTTTAAAAAGGCTTCGAAAGTGTGTAATTTGCACTTTCAAATGTGGAGCGAGAGAGAGAGAGACACTTTCCCAAACACAAAGTGGCTAAGCTCTGGTGCTCAAACAATAGACATGCGCTGGAGCTGTTGTCAGAGGACAGACAAGGGTCCCCCAGCCACATCATAATTCACACAGGCACAAATGACCTGAGGGCCCAGCAGGAAAGGGTGGCCACAGCACTCAAGGGAGTGATTTGAAAAAGCTTCTCCCACTTTCCCCAACGCACAAGTGGTTATCTCCAGCCTGCTACCACGAAAAGACTTCCACCCTGCCACCATACAGCGGGTGAATGCAAGCATTTCACGAGACTGGGCCTCAAAACCTAATGTTTACCACTCCACCCTGGACTTGAACAGCCTTTACGACCAGGTCCACCTCTACAAGGCAGCAATCCCAACTTTTGCCAGGACCCTGAAGGATGTCACCCTCAACCGTAGCCCCAGCACCTCACGCAGGAGCAACAGAGCAACGGACCAGACCAGCGAGACACCCTCTCAGACCTGCAAGACTCACTCCTGAAGGACCTACACCCAGATCACAGCATCACCAGCCACACCCAAACCAGCTAAGACCACCCCAAGCAAACCCTGGCCACACCCCCATATCAGACCTATGCCACTTCTGCCCACCACATGCCCCTCCGCCTCTGCGGCAAGGACCTCAACATGACAGCAGGACATATGCCCAGGCCGTGAGCAGAGCAACAGGCCCAGCCCCCACTATTACCCCCGGCCAAGCCGCATCCTGCGACCTAAGAGGTATGTGTATCAGATGCTCAACATGCTCTGCTTACACCTAGTGTGATGGTCCGGGCCTTTAACCACACAAAAACAACATTAGACACGATGGAACACAAGGCTTTTACTATTTTACTATTTAATCATCCTGGAATATACAAGGTCATCTGCCTTTTGCCTAAAGAGCAGGAACCCAGACTTCATCACAGAAATTGGAAGTACAGACATTGTCATCCTACAAGAAACATGGTATAAAGGAGACAGACCCATTGGTTGACGTCTTGGTTACAGAGAGCTGGTAGTCCCATCCACCAAACTGCCAGGTGTGAAACAGGGAAGAGACTCGGGGGGGGGGGGTATGCTAATTTGGTATAGAGCAGACCTAACCCACTCTATTAAATTAGTCAAAACAGTATCATTTTATATCTGACTAGAAATTAATAAGGAAATGATCTCAACAGAGGAATATCCTCACGTGTGCTACCTGAATCCCCATACTTTAACGATGACAGCTTCTCCATCCTAGAGGGGGAGATCAACAATTTCCAGGCCCAGGGACATGTACTAGTCTGTGGCGACCTAAACGCCAGAACTGGACAAGAACTTGACACCCTCAGCACACAGAGGGACAAACACCTACATGGAGGTGACATCATTCCCTCCCCCATATTCCCCCCTAGACAACACTACGACAACATAACCAACAAAAAAAAGGGTCACAACTCCTGCAGCTCTGTCGGATGCTGGGTATGTACATAGTCAATGGTAGGCTTTGAGGGGACTCCTATGGTAGGTACACATATAGCTCATCTCTTGGCAGTAGTACTGTAGACTACTTTATCACTGACCTCAACCCAGACTCTTTTAGGGGTGTCAGTGTGAACACTATCAGATCACAGCAGAATCACACTCTACTTGAACAGAGCTTTGCTCAGTCATGAGGCATCAAAGCCAAAGGAGCGGAATAATATTAAGACATGTTATAGAAAAGTAGTGTGGAACTCTACCAAAAAACAATTAGGCAACAACAAATTCAATCCATTCTAGACAATTTCCTGGACAAAATGTTTCACTGTAATAGTGAAGGTGTAAACTTGGCAGTAGAAAACCTAAACAGTATATTTGACCTCTCAAATCTAAACATTTCAAGCAGACAACCTAAGAAAATTAACAACAATGACAAATGGTTTGATGAAGAATGCAAAAACCTAAGAAAGAAATTGAGAACTATCCAACCAAAAACATAGAGACCCAGAAAACCTGAGCCTACGGCCTCACTACAGTGAATCATTAAAACAATACAGAAATACACTACGGAAAAAGAAGGAACAGCACGTCAGAAATAAGCTCAATGTAATTATAACCACTTCTGGGAAAATTGAGAACTCTAAACAAACACGAAGAGTTATCTATCTAAAACGGAGATGTATGGATAAACCACTTCACCATTCTTTTTGGCCCTATAACAAAGAACAATCAGCAAAAACATATACATGATCAAATAGAAATCTTAGAATCAACTATTAAAGACTACCAGAACCCACTGGATTCTCCAATTACATTGAATGAACTACAGGACAAAATACCTACCCTACAACACAAAAATGCCGGTGGAGTTGATGGTATCCAAAATGAAATGCTAAAATATACAGACCACAAATTCCAATTGGCTATACTTAAACTCTTTAACACCATCCTCAGCTCGTGCATATTCCCCAATATTTGGAACCAAGGACTGATCACCCCAATCCACAAAAGTGGAGACAAATTTGACCCCAAAAACTACCGTGGAATATGCATCAACAGCAACCTTTGGAAAATCCTCTGCCTTATCATTAAGAGCAGACTCTTACATTTCCTCAGTGAAAACAATGTACTGAGACTCTGTTCACAAACACAAACACACCCCACAGAGCCCCAGGACAGCAACACAATTACACCCAACCAAATCATGAGAAAAGAAAAAGATAATTTCTTGACACATTGGAAAGAATTTACTGAAAAGACAGAGCAAACTAGAATGCTATTTGGACCTAAACTTAGAGTACATGCTGGCAGAATACCTGACTACTGTGACTGACCCAAAATTGAAGGAAATCTTTGACTATGTATAGACTTGCTATTGAGAAAGGCCGCCGAAGGCAGACCTGGCTCTCAAGAGAAGACAAGCTATGTGCACACTGCCCACAAAATGAGGTGGAAACTGAGCTGCACTTCCTAACCTCCTGCCAAATGTATGACTATATTAGAGATACATACTTACCTTAGATTACACACACCCACAAAGAAACTCCCATATCTATTGGGTGAAATACCACAGTGTGCCATCACAGCAGCCAGTGAAGAACAAACACCATTGTAAATGAAACCTATATTTATGTTTATTTCTTTTCCCTTTTGCACTTTAACTATTTGCACAGCATTACAACACTGTATATATACATAATATGACATTTGAAGTGTCTTTATTCTTTTGTAAGTGTAATGTTTACTGTACATTTTTTGTTGATTTATATTTTCCACGTGAGTGAGTGAGAGACCACGTGTATCTCTATCCTCACCTTGGCGTACTACTAGTGCGGGCTCTGTCACAGCAGCAGGTGAATTACCATGAGCAACAGAGCACTCAAGGATTACCCTCATGTAGGATTACCACACCTTTTGTGTGTGTAATTGTGTGTTTAAGCGTGGGTAAGTGTGTGTGTAGAGTGAGGCTGACGTACAGCTAGCTATAAGCTGCTTTCCCCCCATTTTAGCATTTTCTTCAGTTTGTATGCATTGTGCCTCGAAAGCCTTTCCTAAATGTCATATAGAGTTCCAAATGTGGCAACTGCCCTCTAAAACACATCTCCACCGTAGTCGTGCTGCTTTGCCTTTCGGCACCGCCGTATTCTGTGTGTCGGGACAATGCAGATAGTTGGAATGTCAATGTCATTTGATGACAGCTACGGTACACACTGAAACGCATTTGGATTGACTCATGTAGCTGGAACTTTTTTTTTCTTCTTATCTTCCATTGTCCTCCAAGAGTTGCTACGGACAGTATCTGTCACATGTCCAGTTTGCTTTATTCGTGCATCTTGGTTGGGAAACGAGGTAGCGACAGTATGCCTTTTCCCCCTGTGTGTGTGTGTGTGTCATGATGATAATACTACTCGGACACTTTTATCCAGAGCAACTTACAGAATGCCTAACATTTTAGTATACACTGAGTGTACAAAACATTAGGAACACCTGCTCTTTCCATGACATAGACTGACCAGGTGAATCCAGGTGAAAGCTATGATCCCTTATTGATGTCACTTGTTAAATCCACTTCAATCAGTGTAGATGAAGGGGAGGAGACAGGTTAAAGAATGATTTTTAAGCCTTGAGACAATTGAGGAATAGATTGTGTATGTGTGCCATTCAGAGGGTCAATGGGCAAGACAAAAGATTCAAGTGCCTTTGAACGGGGTCTGGTTGTAGGTGCCAGGCGCACCGGTTTGAATGTGTCAAGAACTGCAGCGCTGCTGGGTTTTTCACACGCAACAGTTTCCCGTGTGTATCAAGAATGGTCCACCACCCAAAGGACATCCAGCCAACTTGACACAACTGTGGGAAGCGTTGGCGTCAACTTGTAGAGTCCATGCCCCGACGAATTGAGGCTGTTCTGAGGGCAGCAGGGGGTGCAACTCAATATTAGGAAGGTGTTCCTAATGGTTTGTAGAGTCGGTGTATGGGACCTCAGCAGGAATCAAACGCAAAACCCTTCCATTGCTAGTGCCACACTTTTACCAACTGAGCCACACAGGGCACTTACACTCCCTCCCTGTCCCTGTGTCTTCCCATGCAGGCCCAGACCTGCGGTGTCTATCTGTCCTGAGCTGCAGGCCCAGGTGTTACACTGCTACAGAGAGAACCAGCAGCAGACTCTCCACTGCTCCACCGTGGCCAAGGAGTACATGGATTGCATCCAAGCCGCCAAGAAGGTACGCAACAGTGTGCGGGTCGGGGACGTGGGAGGTGTGTGTGTGTGTGTGTGTGTGTGTGTGTGTGTGTGTGTGTGTGTGTGTGTGTGTGTGTGTGTGTGTGTGTGTGTGTGTGTGTGTGTGTGTGTGTGTGGCGGGGTGTGCTCTTCAGCTGTGCGTATGCATGCACTGGATGGGTGTGTGTATGAACTAGTTTCTATCCATGCATGTTTCCCTCAAACAATTATAGAATCATGCGTTCATAGTGTGTGTCCTTTCCCTAAAAATCCAAGAAGTGTTTATTTTAGTTGCGTTTTCCAATGTTGTGTTCTACTATTGAATACTGGAGTGTTGTTAACGCTTAGGAGATGCATCGTCAATACAGAGCATGTCAGTACCATGAACTATGTGGTACAGGCATTATCAAAACAACATTTTACCAAATCGATTAACTTCACGGACGAATAAGCCGCTTTATCGTTTACTGTAAATGCAAATGTAAATCATTTGAGCAATTTTTTTTTATGCGCTGCTTCGAAGTCTCCAACTGTGCGCTGTGTTTTGGAACAATTTCATAGCGAAATGACACTTATTAGCATGGTAAAATCCATTTTGGCACTCTGTGCTTTTGAAATGCGTTCTTTTCTCAGCCAATTCTATTCCGAAAGCATTTCAACGACATCGCGTTCCTCCTCAAAGTGCTTTTCATCAAAACCAAATAATGAATCAACCAATTTGCACATTGTTATTGGGACTGAAAAACACTGATTTACTTCCAGGAAAAGATAAAAGAAACCAAACAACAATGGCTGCATTTGACGGTTTAAACTGACAATAAAGCAAAGGAAAGCACACAAAAAAGGCAATCAGTCATTTTTAGCTTGTATCAAAAGACCCATTCTGGATATTGAGATGAGAGTAGTTGTGTTTTTGAAAAGGCTGTGTGTGTTTTGTGTTATTGAGTGTTTTGAAGGAGTAGAATACAAGCCGCTAGTTTAATTCCGATTCAGTATGGCATAACATTGAACCAGAGAGAAAGAAAGTGAAAGAGAGTGAGGGAAATTAAGACCGTGAGAGAGGCCTCAACCCTAATCAAAGATGAAATCTCTGTCTCTGACTCTGTCTCACCTCATGGAATGAGGGAGCGGAGGAGTATTGGCACTGAAAGCTTGGCTGCTGCAGTCCTATCTGGCTGTTAGCCAATAGGAATTGGCTTGGCGCGCCCACACGACCCTTGCGGGATGAAAAAGTAGAGATTCTCATCCCGACCACTCACTCACTGACTCACCATATCGTAATGGGAGTTGGATGAGGTTTTCACCATGGACAGTGGAGTAAGCTCAGATGTTATGTTATGGGAGATGTATGCCTTGGTTAGGGAGAAGATGTAAGATGATAGTGCTTTCTATGTTGATATTCTAAACTGAACTGCACAGCAGAATACTGTAACTGTAGTGACCTGTTGAAGGACAAGGCAAGTCGGAAGCCAAATGACGTGTTGTTAAAGTGTGTGGCTTTATACAACGTTTGAATAGTTCAGAGCAATGTACTGTAGCATTGGGTATCATCTCTCTCTCTCGCTCTCCCTCTTCTCTCTCTTTCTCCATTTCCTTTATCACCTTCCCAATTTGTCCTCCAGCTCTGATCCACCAATTTTTGGACCTCCTTGCCTCTGTCACTTTTCATCAATCTCTTCTCCTCCACTTCCCTCCCTCTATCCCTCCCTCCTGATAAAAAAAAAAAGACCTTTTCCGCTGTACATCCCGCCACACTTTGTCACATTAGTGAGTGCATTAGCTTCGATTCGCTGCACCACCCACCAAGACATTCCCATTAGGCCTTGGCTAGGCTAGGTTCGCAAGTCTGTCTCCTGTTCTCAGTCATTTGAATGGTTCAGCAGCGTATGTTAGCTAAAGCTAACGTGTTAGCTGAGCGAAGGTGCTGGCTCTCAGGCCCCTGGGGTAACCAAGCTGCCATTCAGCTTTCGACCCAGTTGTCCCCATTTTCAACATGGCGTCATGCTTGAGTTGGGCCATCTTCATTGCCGGTGGTACAGTAGCTCCCTTCCGTTCTCATCCATTTTTGGGAGAGGATAGTAAGTGATTGAGTGGAGGAAAGAATGATTATTGGGGGCAGTCGAAGGCCCACCTGACACACATTATTCATTTTTGGAACTCTTTTTTTTTTGTATATATTTGACTTTGTCTCGGGCCGAACAACACCCGTGCCAATATATCCTCCAAACACTGGCTTCTCGGGCATTATCACTTAATTAACCTATAGCAGACACAATCATTGACTTCCATGTCCACAGACATGCATAGCCTTGTCCGACCAACACATTTTTCTGCATGATATCATATTATCTTCCCAACAGCATAAATATGACAAACATATGTAATAATAATATATTAATCTATAACAATTATCTGTCCACGTAAATTCCTAATTCAGCCTACATAGATATATTGCACAGAGATAATTTTGTCTCATTTCGTTTTAGTCCAACTGAAATAAAATTTAAAAAAAATTGTTTAGTTGTAGTTTTTTTCTGTGTCTATTAAGTCAGTTAGAGTCTTGTCAATTGCCACTGAAAAATAGTTGTAATATTTATTTATTTTAGTCTATTTTTGTTGACGAAATAAACACTGCTGGCACATTCCGGGCTGCCTGACATGGTTAGTGCTTGGATGGGGGATCAAGTGGAGAACTGCTGTATTTATGCTCACAGCGGTCTAAGGCACTGCATCTCAGTGCAAGAGGTGTCACTGTAGTACCTGGTTTGAATCCAGGCTGTATCACATCAGGCCGTGATTGGGAGTCCCATATGGCGGCACACAATTGTCCCAGCGTCGCCAGAGTAGGCCGTCATTGTAAATAAGAATTTGTTCTTAACTGACTTGCCTAGTTAATTTTCATGTATTTGTAGTCCCCTACAGAAGATATATAGTCTGTGCATAGTCAGTTCAGCATGTCTATCAAATGATGACAACACATGCAACAAAGTTGTCAGCTAAGATAGTGAAAATCTTCCACTCTACCTTTCTTCGGCAGTTACCAGGCCAACAAGTGCACAATTACCCGAAACAAGTTGGACAAGGTGTTTCTCAGGGTTCAGTCCGCTGGCATTATTTGCAATGATGTTCATATTTTTTTGTCAACGGTATTCCACCTCCGGGTAGATGGTGATAAGCTAAATACTCAGCAAAGCCACGGGTCTGTTGATAGTTTAAGCATACAAACCCCTCCTAGGCTATCCTAATTAACACTGAGGCTTAATAGTTTGCTGGTGTAGGTGGGTAAGTGTCAATGTTCTCTCCAATTCAATTACATTTTCCATTCATCTGTTTTTGTGATGGGGACACTGTGGTGCAAATGATGCTCTGTTACCGAGCAGAACTTGTATTGATGTCCTAGCTCTCTTCAGCCACTTAACTAACGTACCTGCAGCAATTATTATGTTGGAAAGACTTGGGATGTTAAATGAATTGTCCCAGCCAAATACTTAATCTGAGCCCTCTCATTTAAACCATGCCATCTAATCATCCCATAACTGGAAATGGGTTCCAAAAACGTCTCACCTGTCCAACTCAATATGCGGTGAGCATTCTCTCACAAAATGGCTGCCAAGCTGCGTCACCCAGTTGGTGTCTACAAAGCTGGGCAGCCATTTTGGAGGTGACTCATCCCCACAGAGTGATACAGATCGTGAGTTACAAAAACCATTGCCTTCGGTCCAATTTCATAATATAACATTAGTTGTAGACAAAACAGTAGACGAATCACTTTTTTATATATTTTGTTTGCTGAAGTGCTCGACAAAGTAAAAATATCGCACTCTTTTCAGCTAAATGCATCCAACTAAAGAGAAACAGCAACGTTGGACACAGCAATCTTCTGCTTTTGTGGTGGGCAACAATGTGTCGCTCGACACCCAAGCTCTCTCAGCATTGAAAACTTTGCCAGATAACTTTGGAGGTCTTTTGATAATTTTTCTTTGGAGTGTTTGTGAAGATATTTTAAAGTGGCCTCTTTCTTCACTACTCAGGCATGTTGAAAGGAGGCTTACTACAAAATAAACGCTTATTTTTCAGCTCTTTGTCCGATTGATGTTTCCTCCATTCTGTGGACGTCTTTGAGTTCATTCTGAAGGTCTGGACTATCTGTCTGTCTGCTTCTGCTTGCCTGTCCGATGTCTGTAACTATCTCAAATTGTGTATTTATGCCTTTCTCTTTGCTTATCATTATCTCCATCTCTCTGTTCATCCCATTTCCTGTCACTGTGCTCTTTAATGTCATTGACAGACTTGAGATGATGAGGGCCTTGTCCCCCTTTCCTCCTCCGTCCCCTCCTCTCTCTGTTACATCCACAAAAGATAGAGAGGGCAATCCCGTGATGACCCTTCATGTGCCCACCGTTTCAAGTGTTTCCCGTCTTACCTCCTGTCACCTTCCCATCGGTCGGTTATTGTCATGCATATGAGACCTTCTCATGGTGTGGGTCACAGGGAAATGTCAGTGGACCAAGGCGGTGGCTTATCGTTTCTTCCTCACATGAACCCTAGAGCGGCCATGTTTTTTTTTGTCTCCTCGTTGCTTTTCTGAAAGCTGGGGAGATGGCATCTTTTATGTTGTTCTTATTTCATGTGTCAGTGGGAGAGGTGCAGTTTTTCTTCTCTGTATTGGTTTTTTACCTTCCCCAAGGATGGGTGTGGCGGGTGTGCGTGCGTTTGTGTATACTTGTGCGCCAAAGTAAAACTCATATTCAAGAACGTCCTTTTTTTAAATCATCACTTTAGCAAGAGGCGTGTAGAACTCCTCCATAGTCAAAGGCTAGCATAAACAACACTTATGAAGCATGCTAATGCTAACGGCGAGGCCTTTTGAAACCCCATTGGCTGCAGGTGGCAACGTCTCAGTCCATTTCACACACTTAACCCTTCACCTCTCTCCTGAATACAGCGTTTCAACACCGTTTACCGAATGTGAGTGTCTCTGTAGTATGGAGCTGGGTAAGTGGGTTTCCCAGTGCCACTCAGTATCTATTGTCATTAGGTGGGTAAGTGGGTTTCCCAGTGCCACTCAGTATCTATTGTCATTAAGTGGGTAAGTGGGTTTCCCAGTGCCACTCAGTATCTATTGTCATTAAGTGGGTAAGTGGGTTTCCCAGTGCCACTCAGTATCTATTGTCATTAGCTGGGTAAGTGGGTTTCCCAGTGCCACTCAGTATCTATTGTCATTAGGTGGGTAAGTGGGTTTCCCAGTGCCACTCAGTATCTATTGTCATTAGGTGGGTAAGTGGGTTTCCCAGTGCCACTCAGTATCTATTGTCATTAGGTGGGTAAGTGGGACGTTGGAACTAGCATGTAGAATAATTGGCATTATTCAGGGATGGGGATGGTGTAGACGTCACAGTTATGGGGATATGAACACTCTTGCAGATGTGTGTGTGTGTGTGTGTGCGCGCACACGTATCTCTGTGTGTTTGCGTTGCGACCCACCATTTTTGCCTCATCCAGGTAACCTGAATAGCTGGTCTGATTGAATAGGGTCAGACTTTAGCCGTGACCCAATAATATTTGTACACAACTCACCAGTGGCTCCCAACTCACCCATTTAGAAACCACTGCCCTCGGCTGATAAAAGAAATAGAACGATTAAAGTAAGTGACGGGGGGAGGAGAGAGAGATGGATTTCTTAATAGATGTTGAATAAAAAGAGAGTGGCGAGTTGACCTTAAGATTCTGTGGATTTCCGGAATAACTTCATGTAGGTGTTCCCTATGAGGTTATTCAAGGGTGAGTGTGCAGTACCAGTCAAAGGTTTGGACATATCTACTCATTCAAGGGTTTTTATTTATTTTTTACTATTTTCTACATTGTAGAATAACAGTGAAGGCATCAAAACTATGAAATAACACATATGGAATCGTGTAGTAACCAAAAAAGTGTTAAATCAAAATATATTTTAGATTTTAGATTCTTCAAAGTAGCCACCCTTTGCCTTGGTGACAGCTTTGCACACTTGGTGACAGCTTTGGCATTCTCTCAACCAGCTGAAATGCTTTTCCAACAGTCTTGAAGGAGTTCCCACATATGCTGAGCACTTGTTAGCTGCTTTTCCATCACTCTGCTGTCCAACTCATCCCAAACCATCTCAATTGGGTTGAGGTCAGGTCATCTGATGCAGCACTCCCATCACCGACAGTGTCACCAGCAAAGCACCATCACACCTCGTCCTCCATGCTCCACGGTGGGAACCAGACATGTCGGAGATACTCCGTTCACCTACTCTGCGTTTCACAAAGACATGGCTGTTGGAACCAAAAATCTCAAATTTGGACTCATCAGACCAAAGGACATATTTTCACCGGTCTAATATCCATTGCTCGTGTTGCTTGGCTCAAGCAAGTCTCTTCTTATTATTGTTGTTCTTTAGTAGTGGTTTCTTTGCAGCAATTCGACCATGAAGGCCTGATTCACACAGACTCCTCTGAACAGTAGATGTTGAGATGTGTCTGTTACTTGAACTCTGTGAAGCATTTATTTGGTCTACAATTTCTGAGGCTGGTAACTCCAATGAACTTATTCTCTGCAGCAGAGGTAACTCTGGGTCTTCCTTTCCTGTGGCGGTTCTCATGAGAGCCAGTTTCATCAAAGCTCTTGATGTTTTTTGCGACTGCACTTGAAGAAACGTTCAAAGTTCTAGACATTTTCCGGATTGACTGACCTTCATGTCTTAAAGTAATGATGAACTGTCATTTCTCTTTTCTTATTTGAGTTGTTCTTGCCATATTATGGACTTGGTCTTTTACCAAATAGGGCTATCTTCTGTATACCACCCCTAGCTTGTCACAACGCAACTGATCGTCTCAAACGCAATAAAAAGGAAAGAAATTCCACAAATTAACTTTTAACAAGGCACACCTGTTAATTGGAAATGCATTCCAGGTGACTACCTCATGAAGCTGGTTGAGAGAATGCCAAGAGTGCAAAGCTACCATCAAGGCAAAGGGTGGCTACTTTGAAGAATCTCAAATATAACATATATTTTGATTTGTTTAACACTTTTTTTGGTTACTACATGACTCCATATCTGTTATTTCATAGTTTTGATGTCTTCACTATTTTCTACAATGTAGAATAACTTGTACTGTAGGTATAGATTTGGTTGTTCTTTTATGATAAAAAAATTCCGAAACTACATATTATGCTCATTACTGTATACTCTTGCTTACTATCATGACATGTACTTGAATGGGTATGTATACAACTAGTTGTTTTCTTCAAGGCCACAGCAGAGCTTGAAATTCTTCTCCAGCCATCCACCATTCGTTCTTTCACTTGGTCTTTCGTTTGTTTGTTTGTTCATTTGTTTCGGTGTTTGTTCATTCAGTCATTCATTCGGGTAATTGGTTAATTCACTCCCCTTTCTCTATTCCCCTCCCCTGTATTCAGCCTTAGCGCCGTTGTTTCTCCATCTCATTCACAGTGGGTGTAGCAGTAACTTTACGAGTGGTATCAAACCAAGGATCACCATTCCATGAAAAACTGCAGTTCGGCTCATCTGTGGCCCAGTGGCTAGTGCTAACACAAGGCCTCAAATGTGTGTGTGCTTGCTTGGCATGAGTGCATCACATGCATGTGTGTATGAACACTACAGGATACAAATGGCCAACAGATTGCAGACACTGCCCCCTTTTGTCAATTCCCTTTATATGTAAGTGCAATAAGTGGACTAGGTTTGCTGTTACTGTTTGTCTCTCATGGGTTTCAGATGGTATTTATTCAGCACAATGACAGAGGAAAAAGACAGAGAGGAGGGAAAAAGAGAGCCTGTCTGCCTGTGTCTGTCTGCCGCCACTCATATGATAAATTCATCCCCGTTCAGGACAAGGAGCGCAGTAGAACACTCAAGCCAATACACACACGTGCTCTATCAGTCACACCACGACAGTATGCAATCCATACTGAAACCTATGAACAGCCATCTCCTTAATGTATGATTCTCAGTCGGGTAATTACATGTCATGTGATCAGGCCATTCATTTAGATGGGTGGTGATGATCTGTGTGACTGTAGGATGGTGATGAAGCGCATGCACTCACACGTACACACAGACACACAGACGCTAAAAGGTTCTGCATGGTTAGGACTGTGGTGGTCACGCTGGTTATTGTCAAGCAAATAACTGTCGGTCTCACGGTAATTGATCGTAAATTAACATAAACACATTTAGCATCTTCTGGATTCTACATACAGCCTACAAACCACTGATGCAAACCTTTGGAACATCTACATTTTAGAAAGTCTAATAAATCCATGTAATATAACCTAAACCTTCACAATAAAGTCATTATTTATTTGAGACAAGTCTATAGAAAGGATATTTGCTTCAAACGATTTGAGGGAGTGCCCACATGCGGCTATTCTGTGTTGAGCGGTTAACAAAGAAATAGGTTCTCCAATATGCTTAATTTAGAGTTATTAATAACTTTAGTTGTTCTACAAACGTTGGGCTGTATGTTTTGATTTTCAATACATTGTAAGGCTGCATGATGCGACTAATTTATGATCTGAAAAAAGTAGCTTGAAAGGCATGAGCTCTGCTTTGTTTTTTTGAGCAGGCTGTACACATGTCATCAGTCTCTCATTCACAATTTGAGAAGCACTTGATAATGCCTCGAGTTTCCCGGCAGCATCCCCTTTGTGTGGCCGTAGTGCACCCTAAAAATACCCATGCTTTTTGCAGCCCTTCTCACTGAGTGCTGCCTGCTCCGAAGCACCTCATCTCACACTCTCCATCACGTGATCGTGATGGAGAGCTGTGTGAGTGAGATGAAGTGCTTCGGAGCAGGCAGCACTCACAGGCTACAAGTGAAGACAGACACATCGGGGACGCAACTGCGAGCGTCCTTTTTCAATTCCGAGGTGCATATTGAAGATATTGGAAGAACTGTCCACATTTACTTTTCGTCAGCCAACAAGATGAGTAGGCCTTACGAACAGCAAAAGCACTAGCCTATGTCAATCTACTATCCCCATTTACAAAAGTTGACCTATTCTGTGCGAGAAATAAATATTCCAAACATAGTCTGGGATACGATAGATCACAAATTAATACAACCACTAGCATCAACAACAAAACATTTTTTACACAATGAGGCTGATGCAACAGAACGTTTAGCTTAAAATGTTTAAAAACTTTTAGGCTATTTATTAACATTATAAGTGCAGAAATGCGCACACGGCAGTATGCTATGAGAACAAATGTTCCATTAGGAGAGAAAACACCATTATCAAAAGTGACCGCAAATGCGATTATGCATGTAAAGGTGTATTTTTATGGTGAAAATGATCTTCCCCGAACTTGAAACTCACGTGCTGCTTATGTATGTCAGTTAGGCTCCACGTCCCTTGTAAAGCTGATTAAAGTGCTTAATTTTAAGAAGTTAGTTGGTCACTTTAGTTGTGATACAAACCTTATCAAAACATATAGGCCTATGGGCTAGGCTACATGAGGTGTGCGACTATGATTAGAAAAAGTCACACACAAAAAAGGCAATGTTTCTTGCCCTAAGCTGGGCATCATTCACAAGTGGTAATATATAATTCACAAGTGATAGACTAATATTGTCACCCATCAGACTATTCTTGATTTCATCTTGTCTTCACATATACTAAATAATATATGTGTGAAATTAGTTTTGATTTCGAATGGACCATTGTCATGCACCTGTCTCAAAACGGGCTAGGGAAAAAATGTCAGCTCTGCACTTAAATATCGAATGGAGGATGCTTTTCCTGTGGTTCATTTTCATGCCAACCAGGTAGGCTATACTCCTGTTGTAAAGATAAGCAACTTCACATCACTGGGGCCAAGCTTCCTGCCATCCAGGACCTATATACTAGGCGGTGTCAGAGGAAAGCCCTAAAATTGTCAGAGACTCCAGTCACCTAAGTCATAGACTGTTTTCTCTGCTACCGCACGGCAAGCGGTACCGGAGCGCCAAGTCTAGGTCCAATTGGCTCCTTAACAGCTTCTACCCCCAAGGCATAAGAATGCTGAACAATTAATCAAATGGCCACCGGACTATTACATTGACCCCCAGCTACTCGCTGTTAATTATCTATGCATAGTAACTTCACCCCTACCTACATGTACAAATTACCTCGACTAACCTGTACCCCCGCACATTGACTCGGTACCGGTACCCCCTGTATATAGCCTTGTTATTGTAATGTGTTACTTTTTATTATTTTTTACTTTTGTATATTTGGTAAATATTTTCTTAACTCTTTCTTGAACTGCACTGTTGGTTAAGGGCTTGTAATTAAGCATTTCACGGTAAGGTCTACACGTCGTATTCGGCGCAGGTGACAAATAAAGTTGGATTTTATTTGAATATTTGCTTAAAATATTTGGCGGATAATTTCCTAAAATTATCCTCTGCCATTGTCGCAAACCCTATTACTAGTATGTTCAACCTCTCTTTCGTGTCGTCTGAGATTCCTAAAGATTGGAAAGCGGCCGCTGTCATCCCCCTCTTCAAAGGGGAAGACACTCTAGACCCAAACTGTTACAGACCTATATCCATCCTGCCCTGCCTTTCTAAAGTCTTCAAAAGCCGAGTGAACAAACAGATCACCTATCGTCTCGAATCCCACCGTACCTTCTCCGCTATGCAATCTGGTTTCCGAGCTGGTCACGGGTGCACCTCAGCCACGCTCAAGGTCCTAAACGATATCATAACCACCATCGATAAAAAACAGTACTGTGCAGCCATCTTCATTGACCTGGCCAAGGCTTTCGACTCTGTCTGTCAATGCCTCACCTGGTTCACCAACTACTTCTCAGAAAGAGTTCAGTGTGTCAAATCAGAGGGCCTGTTGTCCGTACCTCTGGCAGTCTCTATGGGGGTGCCACAGGGTTCAATTCTCGGGCCGACACTTTTCTCTGTATATATCAATTATGTCGCTCTTGCTGCTGGTGATTCTCTGATCCACCTCTACGCAGACGACACCATTCTGTATACATCTGGCCCTTCTTTGGACACTGTGTTAACAAACCTCCAAACGAGCTTCAATGCCATACAACACTCCTTCCGTGGCCTCCAACTGCTCTTAAACGCTAGTAAAACTAAATGCATGCTCTTCAACCGATCGCTGCCCGGCCGCCTAGCTTCACTACTCTGGACGGTTCTGACTTAGAATATGTGGACAACTACAAGTACCTAGGTGTCTGGTTAGACTGTAAACTCTCCTTCCAGACTCACATTAAGCATCTCCAATCCAAAATTCAATCTAGAATTGGCTTCCTATTTCGCAACAAAGCCTCCTTCACTCATGCTGCCAAACATACCTTCGTAAAACTGACTATACTGCCGATCCTTGACTTCGGCGATGTCATTTACAAAATAACCTCCAACACTCTGCTCAGCAAATTGGATGCAGTCTATCACAGTGCCATCTGTTTTGTCACCAAAGCCCCATATACTACCCACCACTGCGACCTGAATGCTCTTGTTGGCTGGTCCTCGCTACATATTCGTCGCCAAACCCACTGACTCCAGGTCATCTATAAGTCTTTGCTAGGTAAAGCTCTGCCTTATCTCAGCTCACTGGTCACCAAAGGAACACCCACCCGTAGCACGCACTCCAGCAGCAGGTATATTTCACTGGTCATCCCCAAAGCCAACACCTCCGTTGGCCGCCTTTCCTTCCAGTTCTCTGCTGCCAATGACTGGAACGAATTGCAAAAATCACAGAAGTTGGAGACTTATACCTCCCTCACTAACTTCAAGCTTCGGCTGTCAGAGCAGCTTACCGATCGCTGCAGCTGTACACAGCCCATCTGCAAATAGCCCATCCAACCAGCTACCTACCTCATCCCCATATATATATATATATATTATTATTTTTCTACTCTTTTGCACACCAGTATTTCTACTTGCACATCCTCATCTGCACATCTATCACTCCGGTGTTAATTGCTAAATTGTAATTATTTCGCCGCTATGGCCTATTTATTGCCTTACCTCCTTACTTCATTTGCACACACTGTATGCAGATTTTCTATTGTGTTATTGACTGTATGTTTTTTTATTCCCATGTGTAACTCTGTTGTTTTTGTTTCACTGTTGTGCTTTATCTTGGCCAGATCGCAGTTCTAAATGAGAACTTGTTCTCAACAGGCCCACCTGGTTAAATAAAGGTGAAATAAAATACAAATAAAAAATATTATGAAAGTTGACAATAAATATAGTAGGCCTAGCGTATAGAAAGTGATGGGATCCTCCTTTTTTTAATAGAGGCCATCACTCTGTTTTCTCGCGCAATTACATAGCCTATAGAAATGTTGTGCAACTTGAGCTCATGGGCTCTCATGAAGTGTTTGATTAGATTTTCAATTACATTTGTGTTGATGTCAGAGTGATTAGAGGGACAATAGAGTGCGGAGTACCAGGCAGTTAGCAAGTTTGGTAGGCTACTAATGAACACCAGCAGCATCAGAGCTTGGAGAAGCCTAATTACCGTGACTAAACGGTAACGTGGAATTTGACTGCCTTCTTGAGTCGTGACCACCGGTGTGGCGGTAATACGGTCACCACAACAACCCTATGCATGGTTAATCCGACGTCTGCAGTGGCTGTGGAGCATTTACTGCGATACGGCCACTGCAGAAGTCAGGGCATTTATACTTCTTGCACTTCACTGAGCAGAGCTGTTGTCAAGGAAGTGAATCTGTATTTTTACTGGACCTCACACCCCCACCTACCGTCAACCAATCATGTCAATGCGGAGCTATGCAGAGCCCTCCGCATTGTTCCAAAATTTGGGAGGCGCACGGCGATGTGGTAAGGAGCTCAATTTGGCCCCCAATTGCGTCACACCCTCCATACGGTGCCTCCGACCACATTTTCAGATCAAGAGTAAATTGGCTTTTACACACACATGCTTCAGCCAATGGCATGTGTGGTGTCTCCTTTTCATCTGTCATCATCATCACTGTCTCCAGTCATTTTGACTGCAGCCAAGGTCACCTTTACTTGTGTGAAAGGCCTGATGGTCTCTCTCTCTCTCTTCCCACAGTACTGTAACCAACTGTTGTGGTTCAAAGCACTGTGAATGTTTTTATCTTAACATGTTATTCAGGACTGGTAACTTCTACCATTTGGATGTAATTGATGACTTACTAATGGTAACTGACTGAATATGTAACTTGCGTAGTATCTGATTTACTAACTGATTACAAGTGTATAATGGACTTACTATCTGATTCACTAAATTACTGACTATTTCCTGAATGAGTATGTGACTGACTGACTATCTGGCAGATTGGCTAATTGACTGACTGAATTAATACAGTGGGCTCCAAAATTACTGGCACCTCTGGCTGGCAATGCACAAACAATACTTTAAAAAATATAAACAATATAATTATGGAGAGAAACTCAAAATACCAACATGTGTGAAATACTGTACTTTATTAATGTTTCAATGGAACCCATCAAAATAATGTATTGATTTAATTCCAAATCAGTGTCCTCCAAATCAAGGTATCACAATGAATGGCACCCTTAAAGATTATTGCAGATAACATCTACCAAAATTAAACCAGGAATTAAATTCCACTTATTTAAGGAACTATATTGAGCCATTACATCACTTCCTGTTTCACTAGGGTATAAAAATGAGGTAACACGCATACAAATATCCCTTTGTCATCCAACATCATGAAGAAATCAAAAGAACTGGCAGTTCAAAAGAGACAGATGGTCGTAGAGCTTCATAAATCTGGTAATGGCTACAAGAAGATCCACAAATGATTGAATATACCACTGCGCACTGTCAGGGCAATTATGAAAAAAATTCAAAAGATATGGAACAGTTGTAAACCTCACGGGTAGAGGACGCAAATGCATTTTGCCCACCAGGGTAGGGAGGAGGATGGTGAGAGAAGCAACAAAATCCACAAGAATCACTGTGGAAGAATTCCAGGCCTTGGTGGCGTCTTGGGGTCACCAGGTTTCAAAAAGCACCATTAGACGCCACCTCCACAACCACAGGTTCTTTGGAAGGGTTGCCAGAAGAAAGTCCTTTCTGGCCCCAAGACAAGCACTTGGAGTTTGCCAAATGTAATTTAAAATATGACTGGAAGGTTAGATTAGACCAAAATTGAACGTTTTGGTTAGATACAGCATCGGCATGTTTGGCGTCGAAACAGAGATGCATACAAGGAGAGGCACCTCATACCCACGGTGAAATATGGTGGTGGATCAATGATGTTTTGGGGCTGTTTTAATTCCAGGGGTCCAGGGGCACTGGTTAAGATTGATGGCATAATGAATTCCACCAAGTATCAGGCAATTTTGGCTGACAATCTGGTTGCCTCTGCCAGAAGGCTGGGACTTTTGCCGTAGGTGGACTTTCCAACAAGACAATGACCCAAAACATACCTCAAGATCCACACAGAAATGGTTCTGTGACATCAAAATCAATGTTCTGCCATGGCCATCTCAGTCGCCGGACATCAATCCAATCGAAAACCTGTGGGCTGAGTTGAAGAGGGGAGTTGATAAGCTCAAACCCAAGAATGTGAAGGATCTTGAAAGGATCTCCATAGACGAATGGTCCAAAATCCCTCCAAATGTCTTCCTTAACCTCATCAAACGTTACAGGAAAAGACTCCATGCTGTTATCCATGCAAGAGGCGGTTGCACGAAGTACTAAATGAGGAGTGCCAATAATTATGAAACCTTGATTTTGGTGAAATTTATTTGGTATTAAATAATTGTATGGTTTTGGTTGGTTCCATTGAAACATTAATAAAGTACAGTATTTCTCACATGTTGGTATTTTGAGTTTCTCTACAATGATATTGTTTATATTTTCTTAA
The DNA here is from genome assembly GCF_045679555.1 of Salvelinus alpinus. Classification (NCBI taxonomy): domain Eukaryota; kingdom Metazoa; phylum Chordata; class Actinopteri; order Salmoniformes; family Salmonidae; genus Salvelinus; species Salvelinus alpinus. The sequence goes on along the minus strand of NC_092087.1, from coordinate 52,844,836 downwards.
GTATTGTATGTGCATTGCCAGTCAGGGGTGCCAGTGATTTTTGGAGCCCACTGTAAATGACTGGCTGGATGGTTTGCTGGCTCTGACTGACTCAGAGAATCTGTTGTCAGTGCAGACGAGAGAAGACAGATATTGATTTTCCTTTCTATTATTTTAGTTTTTCCGAGAGAAAAGCCACAGTGAGTCCGTGAAGAGTGTGTGTGTGACTGCGTGCGCTATTGCCTATCAGCCTGTGACTGTACCTATTATCAGATAAGTCTAAAAAAGGATTGGATAGGTACTAGCAATAAGGCTATAACTCCCACCTTTGATGGGCAAGGTGGAATTGTCATTTTCACCATATTGCTTATAATATTTATTTCAGAAGTACATGGGGGTAGGGTTTAGGGGTTTATTGTGGATAGGGTGAGTATACAGTAGCTCATATGCAATGGTGTAGTGGAGGGTAAATGCCGTTGATGCATCTTTTTTTGATTTTGCGCAAACGTTTACCTACCTTTCGCATAAAAATGCATTCAAAGTATAGGGAGTGTTACTTTACTCACAGTGAACGGCGATCAGCATTCATCCACCTGTATTTTATGGCTAGCGGTTGTAGTGTTTGTGTGTGTGTGGATGTAGTCATTACTCAGTCTGTGTGGTGAGCTAGAGAGCTTTTGTTTTCTTTTGGAGTCTTGGCGGAACACCTATGTAGCATCCTCCTGTTTTGAGGTAGTGTGTAAGGGAGGAGGGGAGGACTACCAATTTCTTACAGTTTGAATGAGCGTGTAAGTACATTGTGAGATTGTGAGTATGATACCGTCTTTGTGATTTTGTATTTGTGTCTTTGCCCATGTCTATAGACCGAATGACTGACGGTCACTTGCTGTGCCTTGTCCACAGACCCTGCTGATAAACCACGGTTGAGAAAGAACAAGAAACCAAAGAAGAGAAGGAAGACGCGGGGGAGGAGAAGGAGAGCAGCACATCCATCTTCCCCCATCACTTTAAATCACCCTCCATTTTCTAGTCTAAACTAATCCAACTGGGCCCAACTCCACTCGGACTCAATCGAGCACTACCTACCACTATACCTACCCGCATGCCTTCTCTCCCTTTTCTCCATGTCCTTGTTTTGGAGTGTATTATCTTGATTTGTCATCTGTAGTGTATTATCTTGATTTATTTTGAAATTGCACTGGCACATCCTTCGGGGCTCAAATAAATCCTTCCAATCCTGACAAAATGAGATTGAAGATGGCTCTTTGTCGCGCTGCACCTCCTGACGTTAATGCCCCACACTCGGGGTGCCTCCTACCCACAATGCTCGGCTTGATTGCACGGTGCACATGGTTTCATTAAACAGCTGGCGTCCTTAAGCCGACTCCATGGAGATACCAAGGGAGACTGTGTGTGTGGGGGGGAGGGATTAGTTTAAGATTTATGGAAGATTAGTTAGTAGCTAAGAAAAAGTCATATTTTATAATGCAGATGTAGGATGTAGGACGGTGATTATTCTGGAGCACCAGTTTTCATTTCAAGCCTTGCATAGTTATGTTCAATTGGTAAGGTAAATGACCTAATGATATGGGTATCGGATAAACTCGGGGGTGAAAGAATGCCCGGTACGGACTACAGTCAGAAAGAAATAGTGGTACGCCGGTACAACATGAGCATATCACAATAATTAAAACAAAGATTGCAAAGATTTAGGCTATTACACCATCATTTATCATTACTGCCTGTCGGCAGCATGAAGAAATGTGCAAATGGACTTGAAAACCGGTGGTATAGTCGACGCTCCAAACTGCGGTGTGGATCGATGTACAATATTTTTGCCAAAGCAGAGATGATTGGCTGTGGCCAAGACAGACAGCAGTGGACCCATCAATCAAGTGAGGCTACAAATGTGCCTAATGACTATCACCGAATGACATAACACTTGTTGGTGTTTTAATAGACGTCTCTTTCCATTCATCATATGGCAGGTGCTGGAATTACTTTGGAGTGGACGAACGGGTGCAGGTAGCCTACTTTTTGAAGTGATTTGTTTGAAGACATCAGGACTGGTTGTGTTCATGCCACACTAAACGGTAATACATTTTTACAGTTAAATGTCATGTCTTTACAATTAGGCCCATTAAAAAAAAGCGTGCACACATAGGAGGTACCGTAACAGGTTTTTTTTTTAAATCGACTTTCACCCCTGGATAACCTGACACCATTGTGTGAGTGTTGGAATGACACACCTCTAGGATCGATTGTGAGAACTACTTGCTTTCTCTCCTTTTCATCTGTTTTCTACCCCTTCTTATTCCTTTAATATATCCTATTTTTTCCCTCAATCAATCACAGGTCCCCAACCCTCTCAATCCCTATGGCTTTATCCCCAAGAGTATACTAGTGCCACTACCTACAATACCTGCGTGTGTGTGTGTCTCTGCGTGTGTGTCTTGCAGCCTCATATTGTCCCTTTTCACCGTTACCATGGTTACATGCAGTGCGCTAGCGGCAAAGCAAGGTGTGGTGGAACCTTGAAGATAACCCTTAGGGTCACCCTGCAGAGAGGCTCAACTAGGTACAGCTGACAGCCCTATACAATACTGCAACATCCAACACACACTCACACACCATTGCTGAAATCTCACTCCACATACCCATTGTCTGGAAGAATTGCGTGTGTTTGTGTGTATGTGTCTGCGTTTCCACTCAAATTCACAACTACACACACACACACTAGGGTTTCCGGTATAAAAATGTGGGCCAGACATTTCACCGGAAGCATTTTAATTTACTGGACATTTAAATTTACCGGATCCATATGCATTGGTTGCACAACCTGATTAGGGCGTCCAACCACGGTGCTCAGAATGCCAGAAATCACATTTTGTTTATGGTAATTCATCTTAACAGGGACATGCAACTCGGATGCAATGGCTTGCGTTATTCTTACTGAATTCTGATGAGCAATTTGAAGATGTGAGGACACAGGCTGCGCGTCCATAAGGCTAGGGGAAGCTTTCCCTGAAGTAAATTGAATTAAATTGCCAAAATTATATAGCCTAAATAGCTTTCTCCTGTTTATACATAAATAAATAAAATAATTCAAAAATAAGCTACTACACCAGAAAGCATGATTTGACCAGAGGATCATTAGCGAAATGTGTTTTTTTCCCCTCTAGGTTAGATGTAGGTCATATTGTATTTGTCTCCCCTTTTCGTAGGCCCAAAGTAGGTTACCGTGTATTTTTTTGTCGTATTCTGGTAGTGTCTCCAGTCATATAAAATATATTATTAGCCTAAATTATGACTATTCAATCTAATCATCACATTAGGAATAGTAGGGTATTTTACATAAATATACGAATGGAATAATGGAATGCTTTATTATAAAGGTGAATTTGTATGGTGTAAATAGCTTCCACAAACTTGAAACCCACACGCACCTATGTTAGAATAACTGTCCACGTTTACTTTTCCACAGCCAACAAGACGAGTAACGAACAACAGAATCACTAGCCTATGTCAATCTACAAAGCAGTAGGCTACGCGCAAATGTTCGTTCCATAATGAAATTAGTGGGAAAACGCCATGTGATCGGTTTCACGTTAGAAATTTAAAAAGAGGGGATATCTAAATATGCAACAACTAGCATGGGTGGCTAATGTGACTAGGATTGTGCCTCTGGCTACTGGACAATGAAAGAAACTTGATTTGAAAACCAATAGAATATGAGAGAAAAATTTTACTTGTTCCAATGGCATATGGAAGTCTTTATAAAATAATTGCCTGCAGGCTTGGTTAGATTTTGTCTAGACTAGTTTGAAACGAGGTAAGATATTCCTCATCATTTGTAGCAAAACGTTTCAAGCTCATGTCTCCAGCTCATTGTAAAGTGGCGTGTGACACGCTGAAGCCTGCCAAGTTGCCTATGCACTTGATTGGCGAATGCGAAGTGCGCTTCAATTTACCAGTTGAGAAGAGTTATTTTTAATTGTTGCCATTGCTTTTTGTTATTTTACATGCAATTGCCATTAGAATTGTTGCGCAATGAATGGGCGCATGTTTTGAATGGGCGCAATGTTAAAGCGCGTGTTTCACTCCAGCAGCAACAAACAGCTGTTTGGTGAGCTGTAGCAGCGTCTCTGGCGCTAGCTACATCGACTGGTATTTCAATCAATGAATAGGCTAAAACGCATTATTTCGCAATGGGATTTTTTTCTCCCCTCAAGGACAATTGTCCTGCTACAATTTTATCGGATTTTTTTATATTTTTTATATATATATTTGTTTTTACAAAAGTCGGTTATTACCGGCTAATGGATACACGGACACACATTTCACCTCTAGCATGCGTTTGAGTTCAACCCCTATAGATGTTTGTTGCTGGAATCAGACTTGTTCTCTCTGCTACTATGTGTGATCAATTCCAGAGCACCAGAACAACAGTACTGCAGACTGGGAGTCAAACGGTAGATCAATAAATCACTCCTCACAGCTCCTGGTACCAACTAGTACTGTGATGGACTGTCAATCTCATCTGTGTGTGTGTTGGGTGGCACGTGTGCATGCATGCAATTTCCCTCATACACCAGAGATGAGCCTTTTGTACACCACATGTGTTGTCTGTATATTACATACATATATATTAAATATATACACTGCTCAAAAAAATAAAGGGAACACTTAAACAACACAATGTAACTCCAAGTCAATCACACTTCTATGAAATCAAACTGTCCACTTAGGAAGCAACACTGATTGACAATAAATTTCACATGCTGTTGTGCAAATGGAATAGACAAAAGGTGGAAATTATAGGCAATTAGCAAGACACCCCCAAAAAAGGAGTGATTCTGCAGGTGGTGACCACAGACCACTTCTCAGTTCCTATGCTTCCTGGCTGATGTTTTGGTCACTTTTGAATGCTGGCGGTGCTCTCACTCTAGTGGTAGCATGAGACGGAGTCTACAACCCACACAAGTGGCTCAGGTAGTGCAGTTCATCCAGGATGGCACATCAATGCGAGCTGTGGCAAAAAGGTTTGCTGTGTCTGTCAGCGTAGTGTCCAGAGCATGGAGGCGCTACCAGGAGACAGGCCAGTACATCAGGAGACGTGGAGGAGGCCGTAGGAGGGCAACAACCCAGCAGCAGGACCGCTACCTCCGCCTTTGTGCAAGGAGGTGCACTGCCAGAGCCCTGCAAAATGACCTCCAGCAGGCCACAAATGTGCATGTGTCAGCATATGGTCTCACAAGGGGTCTGAGGATCTCATCTCGGTACCTAATGGCAGTCAGGCTACCTCTGGCGAGCACATGGAGGGCTGTGCGGCCCCACAAAGAAATGCCACCCCACCCCATGACTGACCCACCACCAAACTGGTCATGCTGGAGGATGTTGCAGGCAGCCGAACGTTCTCCACGGCGTCTCCAGACTCTGTCACGTCTGTCACATCTGCTCATGTGCTCAGTGTGAACCTGCTTTCATCTGTGAAGAGCACAGGGCGCCAGTGGCGAATTTGCCAATCTTGGTGTTCTCTGGCAAATGCCAAACGTTCTGCACGGTGTTGGGCTGTAAGCACAACCCCCACCTGTGGACGTCGGGCCCTCATACCACCCTCATGGAGTCTGTTTCTGACCGTTTGAGCAGACACATGCACATTTGTGGCCTGCTGGAGGTCATTTTGCAGGGCTCTGGCAGTGCACCTCCTGGCACAAAGGCGGAGGTAGCGGTCCTGCTGCTGGGTTGTTGCCCTCCTACGGCCTCCTCCACGTCTCCTGATGTACTGGCCTGTCTCCTGGTAGCGCCTCCATGCTCTGGACACTACGCTGACAGACACAGCAAACCTTTTTGCCACAGCTCGCATTGATGTGCCATCCTGGATGAACTGCACTACCTGAGCCACTTGTGTGGGTTGTAGACTCCGTCGCATGCTACCACTAGAGTGAGAGCACCGCCAGCATTCAAAAGTGACCAAAACATCAGCCAGGAAGCATAGGAACTGAGAAGTTGTCTGTGGTCACCACCTGCAGAATCACTCCTTTTTTGGGGGTGTCTTGCTAATTGCCTATAATTTCCACCTTTTGTCTATTCCATTTGCACAACAGCATGTGAAATGTATTGTCAATCAGTGTTGCTTCCTAATTGGACAGTTTGATTTCACAGAAGTGTGAATGACTTGGAGTTACATTGTGTTGTTTAAGTGTTCCCTTTATTTTTTTGAGCAGTGTATATTAAATAGGTTACTGGGTTTCCCCCCCATCTCCTTCTCACTGACATTTCTCCACAAATACCAGTCTCTCTATAAAACGTCTTATATCCTCTGCCCTACCCCATTATTCACAACGACCACGATTAAACAGCCCTTTGAATGTTATCTGCCTTATTGCTTTTATTGCTACCCTTCAGTTTTAATTAAGACGGTGGAATTAAGGAAATATCTTGGGTGATTTGACAAGATATTGGATCTGGCATTGCCTACAGTATGGGGAGGGTCATGGGTGTGTGTTAGAGAGAGAAATGGCACATTGTTTTTGCAATTGGACTAACTAACATAGCAACACTTGAACGTAAACAAACATAGCAACACTTTAACCTTTTAAGTCGTGTTGGGGATAGCAACAACATTGTCAGACAAAGAACCCCCCCCCCCCCCCAAAAAAAAAGAAGACACTTCTCATAGAACATCACCATAAAGGTCTTTTCAATGTGACTTTCCTCCTCTGCTCCCTCCAGTCCTATGATCTTCCCTTCTTCCTTCTCTCCCCCATACCGCTGCCTCTCTTACTTTTCCACGTTATTCCTGTCAAAGACTTTGGAATAACAGGAGGTGTGTTTCCGTTGGAAAACATGCAGCTACCTTTTGATTCGACGAGACCGCTGGAAGGTGCGAAGTCTGAAAATGACATGGCACGTTTTGAATTCTATGACACTATTGATTTCCATTCATGCAATTAACTGAGCCGGGTGAGTGAATGCGGAACGGGGATGTAAACAGAGTAATGCCCATCGAATACGTTTGGTTTCGCAGTATGCTTTCCGTGACCATTCCCAATGATGGTCTCATAGTGATGGCTATAGATTTCAGAATGGTTTTCTTCGCAGAAAGTTAGCCCCCATTGTTTCCTGTTTTGTAGAGTACACGTAACTTGAAAATAAAGCTATATCACAATGGTCTGTGAACATGCATGAAATTATCCTGAAGTTACACTGTCTGTCTGTGTTTCTCTCTCTCTCTCTCTGAAAGACATCCCACTTGTCACAGATGTCAATTCAACGTCAATTCCACGTTGGATCAGCGTAATTTCATTGAAATGACGTGGAAACAACATTCATTCAACCAGTGTGCGCCCAGTGGTTTGGCACCACAGGCCTAGTCCAGCCTAGCTGACAATGAGTCTAATTGCGGTGTGTGGCTTTGCAATCGGCGCAGCTTGCTGACATCACTGTGGCTGGGCTAATAGAATAGGCTTTGATTCAATTGTCTTAATGAACAACTGGAACTGGCTACTGGGTAATTGAATTAGAACCCAGCTCATCCTCCAATGGGACGACAGATGGGAGGGAGAGAAGATGGGAGGGAGAGAGAGAGAGAAGATGGAGAGAGAACCACAACTGGAGAACTCACGAAGCAAAGGTATGTTGAATCAACATTTTATCAACAGTGTTTTTCATCGTTTTTTTCAGCATGCCGACATTTCTGGGTTGAATTTGCAAAACGTTTGTCAAACTCGGTCCACTTTCTCCAGTGTGTAGTTTACTGGGGATTCTTGACCCTCAGCCATTAATTATCTCACTCCCCATCCTCACGCACACACACACACACACACACACACACACACAGAGATAAAGGTCTTATCCCAGAGGGGCCATGCAGCGTATCTGAAGTGGACCGCCTTATCACTCCCCTCCATCAGCTAGCCTGGGAGAGGGAACAAGAGGACGACTGGGAGTAGAGGGAGAGCAAGACTGGGGAAGAATGCTGTATACATAGGGGCTAGGGAGAAAAAGAGGAGAGAAGAGACTATAGAAGGAGGAGGGGAAGCAGAAGGGAGAGTTGAAGGAGGAGGGAAATGATAAGGAACGGTAGGAGGAGGAGGGGAAGCAGAAGAGACTGTTGGAGGATAGAAGTAGGAGGGGAAGGAGAACGGAGGATTGAAGTTTGAACAAAACAAAAATAGCGTGGAGAGTGGTAAAGTACAGGTAGAAGAGGGGGAAAAAAGGGAGTATGAAGTAGCTATAAAGGACAGGTGCTGTACACTGAGTGTGAGGGAGGGGTCTGGGGAAAAGAGAGTGAAAGAAGAAAAGAGAGGCAGTCCATTGAGTCCAGCAGAAACAGCTTGAAGACCGGGCCCGGCTTTATTCTTTATCACATGACATCCTCTAAAGTCATTACACCCCAATAACAGAGACTCGGGCCAACTGAGCTCCTTAACCCCATTGGTGTGTGGGTCTGCTTGTGCACCAATGAAAGTGGCACATCACGTAATCCTACAAGTAACTGGGATAAACCCACAGTCTAATCTCCCTTTGTTTTTCTCTTTCTTTTCTCCCTTGTTCTTTTCCACGGGAAGCATTGTCCTTTACCTTATCCTCGCCGCTTTACTTACTGCGGCCCTCCCTAGGCGCGGCTTATTGCGGCCCTCCCTAGCCCCGGGAATCTTCTCTGCGTCTGCAGAAGGGGCTTGTGGATTCTGTGTAACTTTGACTCATATTATGAGCTCCTGGCTGGATTTGAGGGAGACTTTCTGGGGAAGGAGCTCGGTTTTGTCGTCTTTACCACTTGTGATATTGAGAAGTTTTGGGAGTGAAAGACACTGTACGGATACACTAATTCAAACTTGATCAACAGGTTTAACATTTGTCACAGCTAAATCGCTAGGGCTTTAGAAATAGTTAGGAATAGGTAGGGAAGTGTTGTTGGCCATAGCTAGACAGCACACTTCAACGATACACATCACATCCCATCCCTCCGGGGCAGCAGCAACAGGCCCAGGTGCTTGAAGTACCAGCAAGGCCTGACAAGCAGCTAATTGCTCACAGGTGTGGGTGATTGACAAGTGATTGCAGAGTGATAGGTGGACTGAGTAGCGTCTTGGCTCGGCTGGGTTTTCCCACATTTGTTTGCTACCTTGTTGTTATCGTATAACTTTTTGCTTAGTTTTGTATATCTTATATTTGCCGCCAGCTTCACTAACTGACAGGGTAAGGACAGAGATCGCCCTGGATCCTAGTTAAGTGCATGGTCTCCTTAGCAAATACATCCAACACCCTTTTCTCATATACTTACTTTCACGTTAAATGCACACATTGACAGATTATGGAACAGCTAGGCAGGCCTAAAACCTCTAGACATAGAGAGAGTAGACTTATTGGTAAACTGGCTGCTTTTTCTGGAGTGTGGAATACACATTCCCATCTAACACAGACTCTGGCCTTTGTGGCCTTCTCCTTCAAGGCTGGAACACACACACACACAGTCCCGGTGAATAATGACAGCTTCTTGTTTGTGTAATGATCGTATCGGCTCCGGTGGAGAGAGAGGGGGCGGTGTTATCGGCTTTGTCTGAGAGTATACAGAGGATCAGCCACACACACACACACACACACACACACACACACACACACACGCCTTCATCTTGTCTTCTTCCGATGGACATCCAGTGTAAACGGAGAGCAGCTTTGATTGACTGTGGGGCATCGTCTTTCTCTAGGATTGTATAGGATTTCAATGGTGAAGTGAACCTGCATGGTCACAAAATGTTATGTAGTTTACGAAAGTTCAGTCGGTAAGGCTGGTGTGAATGGCTCATCACTTTTAAATGTATCTAGTAAGCACCATATAATTCACATCGCTTCCTATCTCACAGGCAACAGCAGGTATTCATAATGTAGTGTGTATAATGCTACCTCGTCAGCTTAGCAGGCATTTACATGGTAGTGTTATTAATGTGACCTCGTCAGCATAGCGTCACGTCTCTCCTCCTCCTTCACTATTAGCAAGCGGGCTGAAGATCATCTATTAACTTCAGCCTATGAGCATGGCACACTAAGGCATTTCTACTATGCTTCCTGAATAACCTTTGGGCTGACTCGTGCAATAATCCCTTTCCGTTCTTTCAACCAATGGGCATAAATCTAGGGGAGTATTTACACGTCAACTCACCCTTTGTGTGTCTCACTTGGTGTTTTGAAACAACGGTCTTCCAACGACCTTCCACCTCCCCACCACCGCCAGCCTGTCATCAGCAGGCGAGGCCTACCCCAAACTATTTCATGTTGCATTCTGTCTCTGTTGTCGATTGAACTATACTACACCATAACTTTGATCATCTTTAAGTGACACTAATAACCTATTTCGTTATCCATATCTTACATTTTTTTTTTTCACCTTTATTTAACCAGGTAGGCTAGTTGAGAACAAGTTCTCATGTACAACTGCGACCTGGCCAAGATAAAGCAAAGCGGTGCGATATAAACAACAACACAGAGTTACACATTTGGATAGACAAACGTACAGTCAATAGCACAATAGAAAAATATACAGTGTGTGCAAATGTAGTGAGAGTAGGGACGTAAGGCAATAAATAGGCCATAGTGGCAAAATAATTACAATTTAGCATTAACATGAGTGATAGATGTGCAGATGATGATGATGATGATGATGAAGAGCAACAAAAACAAAACTGTATATTTATAGATACATTGGCAGAAAACACTCTTGGCCTTGTAGTGCTTGTTCTGTAATTGGGGGTATTTACATTATGTTTATTTGGGGTGTATTTACACGTTTAGTCATAAAAAGAAAATGTCCTCAATCTGTCTAACTGGTTACGTGATTCTGACTTAATTTCTATTTTAACAGCCATCAGTTCAGCCTAATCATTCCCGCTCTCCCTTCCCCTTTCTCCTAATCCATTTATCCTCCTCTCGCTCGCTCGCGCTCTCTCTCGCTGTCCAGCGCTTAACCAGAAATTAGATTTTTTTTAGGCAATGAACAGTTTAAGTGAATCTGTCAATCCATCGAACCTAACGAACCATATGACAGGTATGGGAAAACTACTAATTGCCATTTTTCTGATTTTGCCGAGATTTTGCCATGTACTTTAAGGGAGCTACCTGTAACATTTTCACCCGAAAATAGCTTAATGTCAGAAACATATCAGTAGTAGTAACCTTTTTTTTTTTAAATGTAGGACATCTGTTGTTGTGTATATATTCTAATATTTAAAAATTGGTCCTCAACCTCATTCATTAAAATGTTACATGTAGCTCATTAGCAACAGACTGACAACCAGTCATTTTGGCTGTGATGCCTTCATTAAGGTTAGCGCGTAAAGTTTGGGGGGGGGGAGTCACTTTAGATCCAGTTACTGAGATGAGATAATCAGACGGTTAATTTACGAGAGGGGAGATGAGAAAAGATAATACTGTATATTACAATGACGTAGAATGTATGCATCAGGTAGAGAATGTATGCGTGAGACAGAGAGGACATGCTAGTGTGTGTGTGTGTGTGGCTATGTGAGTGTGTAAAGCAGTGGCGGTCAGTGCTGTTTAAGATGAGGGAGGATGATTATTTTTGTATGAGAATGGCCTTATTTCTAATACAGAATATTGGATGACTGTCATTCATATTCCATTCACCCTGCTCAATGTAACATCAATAGGTTTAGACTACTACATGATACTCAAATTTTCCCTGTACCCGACATGAGGTTGCTACAACTTAGCCAATGAGTGAAAGTTTACAACGTAGGTGCACAGATCGAGAGAATTTTGAGTAATCAAGGCCTGCATCTAGCTGATCTAGGGTGTAATCATTAGTCCAACGGTTACAAATGACTGTTTATATTGGAGAAATGTTAAGGTATGTTTATTCCCATTTCGTTTAAGAAACGTTTTTAAACAGAATCGGCGGAATGAATACACCCCTCATCACACACAAACACAGTTCACTTTCATAGCAGCCACATATAAAAACAGCATGATCAGTGCATTCGGAAAGTATTCAGACCACTTCACTTTTTCATTTTTTTTTTACGTTACAGGATTATTCTAAAATGGATTATATATATATATATATTATTATAAATAAAATACTCATCAATCTACACACAATACCCCATAATGACAAAGTGAAAACAGGTTTTTAGAAATTTTTGCAAATGTGTTTAAATATATATATTAAAAAAACTGAAATACCTTATTTACATAAGTATTCAGACCCTTTGCTATGAGACTTGAAATTGAGCTCAGGTGCATCCTGTTTCCATTGGTCACCCGTAAGATGTTTCTACAACTTGATTGGAGTCCACCTGTGGTAAATTCAATTGATTGGACATGATTTGGAAAGGCACACACCTGTCTATATAAGGTCCCACAGTTGACAGTGCATGTCAGAGCAAAAACCAATCCATGAAGTCGAAAGAATTGTCAGTATAGATCCGAGATAGGACTGTGTCGAGGCAAAGATCTGGGGAAGGGTGTCTGTAGCATTGAAGGTCCCCAAGAACACAGTGTCCTCCATTATTCTTAAATGGAAGAAGTTTGGAACCACCAAGACTTTTCCTAGAGCTGGCTGCCCGGCCAAACTGAGCAATCGGGGGAGAAGGGCTTTGGTCAGAGGTGACCAAGAACCCGATGGCCACTCTGACAGAGCTCCAGAGTTCCTCTTTGGAGATGGGAGAACCTGCTAGAAGGACAACCATCTCTGCAGCTCTCCACCAATCAGGTCTTTATAGTAGAGTGGCCAGACGGAAGCCACTCCTCAGTAAAAAGCACATGTCAGCCCTGTGGGAGTTTGCCAAAAGGCACCGAAAGATGAAACCAAGATTGAACTCTTTGGCCTGAATGCCAAGCGTCACGTTTGGAGGAAACCTCACACTATCCTTACAGTAAAGCATGGTGGTAGCAGCATCATGCTATGGGGATGTATTTCCCCACAGCATGACTGGGAGACTATTCAGGAGCGTGGGAAAGATGAATGAAACAAAGTACAGAGAGATCCTTGATGAAAACCTGCTCCAGAGCGCTCAGGACCTCAGACTGGGTCAAAGGTTCACCTTCCAACAGAACAACGATCCTAAGCACACAGCCAAGACAACGCAGGAGTGGCTTCGGGAAATGTGTCTGAATGTCCTTGAGTGGCCCAGCATGAGCCCCGACATGAACCCAATATAACTTCTGTGGAGAGACCTAAAAATAGCTGTGCAGCGACGCTCACCATCTAAACTGACAGAACTTGAGAGGATCTGCAGAGAAGAATGGGAGAAACTCCCCAAATACAGGTGTGCCAAGCTTGTAGCGTCATACCCAAGAAGACTCGAGGATGTAATCGCTGCCAAAGGTGCTTCGTCAAAGTACTGAGTAAAAAGGGTCTGAATACTTATGTAAATGTGATATTTCCGTTTTTTATTTTAAATTTGATACAATTTCTAAAAACTAGTTTTTGTTTTGTCATTACGGGGTATTGTGTGTAGATTGATGAGGGAAAAAAACTTGAATCCATTTTTGAATAAGGCTGTAATGTAAATGTGGAAAAAGTCAAGGGGTCTGAATACAGTGTATATACACTGCTCAAAAAAATAAAGGGAACACTTAAACAACACAATGTAACTCCAAGTCAATCACACTTCTATGAAATCAAACTGTCCACTTAGGAAGCAACACTGATTGACAATACATTTCACATGCTGTTGTGCAAATGGAATAGACAAAAGGTGGAAATTATAGGCAATTAGCAAGACACCCCCAATAAAGGAGTGGCTCTGCAGGTGGTGACCACAGACCACTTCTCAGTTCCTATGCTTCCTGGCTGATGTTTTGGTCACTTTTGAATGCTGACGGTGCTCTCACTCTAGTGGTAGCATGAGACGGAATCTACAACCCACACAAGTGGCTCAGGTAGTGCAGTTCATCCAGGATGGCACATCAATGCGAGCTGTGGCAAAAAGGTTTGCTGTGTCTGTCAGCGTAGTGTCCAGAGCATGGAGGCGCTACCAGGAGACAGGCCAGTACATCAGGAGACGTGGAGGAGGCCGTAGGAGGGCAACAACCCAGCAGCAGGACCGCTACCTCCGTCTTTGTGCAAGGAGGTGCACTGCCAGAGCCCTGCAAAATGACCTCCAGCAGGCCACAAATGTGCATGTGTAAGCATATGGTCTCACAAAGGGTCTGAGGATCTCATCTCGGTACCTAATGGCAGTCAGGCTACCTCTGGCGAGCACATGGAGGCCTGTGCGGCCCCACAAAGAAATGCCACCCCACACCAGACTGACCCACCGCCAAACCGGTCATGCTGGAGGATGTTGCAGGCAGCAGAACGTTCTCCACGGCGTCTCCAGACTCTGTCACGTCTGTCACATGTGCTCATGTGCTCAGTGTGAACCTGCTTTCATCTGTGAAGAGCACAGGGCGCCAGTGGCGAATTTGCCAATCTTGGTGTTCTCTGGCAAATGCCAAACGTCCTGCACGGTGCTGGGCTGTAAGCACAACCCCCACCTGTGGACGTCGGGCCCTCATACCACCCTCATGGAGTCTGTTTCTGACCGTTTGAGCAGACACATGCACATTTGTGGCCTGCTGGAGGTCATTTTGCAGGGCTCTGGCAGTGCACCTCCTTGCACAAAGGCGGAGGTAGCGGTCCTGCTGCTGGGTTGTTGCCCTCCTACGGCCTCCTCCACGTCTCCTGATGTACTGGCCTGTCTCCTGGTAGCGCCTCCATGCTCTGGACACTACGCTGACAGACACAGCAAACCTTTTTGCCACAGCTCGCATTGATGTGCCATCCTGGATGAACTGCACTACCTGAGCCACTTGTGTGGGTTGTAGATTCCGTCTCATGCTACCACTAGAGTGAGAGCCCCGCCAGCATTCAAAAGTGACCAAAACATCAGCCAGGAAGCATAGGAACTGAGAAGTGGTCTGTGGTCACCACCTGCAGAATCACTCCTTTTTTGGGGGTGTCTTGCTAATTGCCTATAATTTCCACCTTTTGTCTATTCCATTTGCACAACAGCATGTGAAAATTATTGTCAATCAGTGTTGCTTCCTAAGTGGACAGTTTGATTTCACAGAAGTGTGATTGACTTGGAGTTACATTGTGTTGTTTAAGTGTTCCCTTTATTTTTTTGAGCAGTGTATAATTCCTTCAAGCAACAATATCTATGCGCTCTTCTCTCACCTTTTTCCTTCACTTGTGGACTTCAGTGCACAACACATCAGCTGTCTGTGACCAGGCGAAAAATCCTTTCCAAACCTAACCTTCATATCATGACTGCTAAACGCTACACACAGCCTACATCGTTGTTACCATATTAACGTCATAGTCAACATAGCTACTATAACTAACGTGTTAGTAAACTCACTACAATCATGCAATACAGTGTACAGTTACAAATCAGTTTAGCAGTTACACCGGCGGCAAAAAATGACTAAATCCAAATGCTTACCTTGAATAGGAAGAGTTCCAGTGTTGGATAGAATAGCCAGCTAGCTAACATAGCATCCCTCTCTGTTTGAGCCAGGTGTTTCAGTAGGCTAAACTAGCTAGCTGCATTCAACTAGCTAAGTGAAAGTTTAAAAGAATACAACCAAATATGCTGTAGCTAGCTTTCTCTCTCTCACTCTCTCTTGCTTCTCCTTAATTTAAGAATACATTCATTTGTTAACTGTTCAACTATTGTCTTTCTCTCTTTGAGGCAACTACTCACGACATTGTATGCACTGCAGTGCTAGCTAGCTGTAGCTTATGCTTCCAGTACTAGATTAATTATCTGATCCTTTTATTGGGTGGACAACATGTCAGTTCATGCTGCAAGAGCTGTTTTTTTGGAGGATGTCCTCTGGAAGTTGTCATAATTACTGTGTAATTCTATGGAAGTGGGTGAGATTCATGAGCCTCCTAGGTTTTGTTTTTAAGTCAACATACCCAGAGGAGGACGGGAGCTAACTGTTCTCCGGCTACACCATGGTGCTACCCTACAGAGTGCTGTTGAGGCTACTGTAGACCTTCATTTTAATACAGTGTGTTTTAATCAATTATTTGGTTAAGTGAATATACTTAGTATAGTTTTATCTAAAAAGGATAACTTTAATGTTTCACTATTTTTATATTTATGAAATTCACTGAGGAGGATGGTCCTCCCTTCCTCCTCTGAGGAGCCTCCACTGATGTAAAGGTTTAGGTGTGTCCAGACAGACCCTTCACATCATGTTTCATTCTACCCATAGATGGCACTGTCGTATCCAGAGTATATTTTCAACCCACCTCTTAGCCATTCTATAGCATGCCTTTCCTAATGCCTGTATCATGGACATTTCACCATATACAGAAACATGTTAGCCAATGGTACAGTATTAACCTAGAGCTCATCATTCAGTCATCCCAAACCCGTATGCAATTTGTAGAGTAGCTAGTTGTGCAGTTTCACGACAACGACAAGAAACAGTGATTATGTTAAATTAATGTCAAAAGCACGCTCCTACATCCTCTCTCTCCCTCTCTATTTCTCTCTCTCTCTCTCTCTGCATCTTCTTCCTTCCCTTCCATACCTGTCGTTTGTGTGGTGTCAGCGATAGGGCCTATTTCACGCTTAATTTGCCACTCGGCACGCTTCGTTAATAAGCAAGACCTGCTGTTGCTACGTGCCTAGGCTCTGCTAGGGTAAGCTCTGGCTCTCGTCCCTTAGCATCTATCTATCAGTCCGCTTTCAGAAGACAGCTCAAGACAGGAGTGCTTAGGCGGGATTAGCTGCACAATGCACTGTGTTTATGCGCATTATGTATCCCTATATGTGTGTTTTCAACACTTAAAGAAGCAAAATATTAACTGTATCAGGCCTCTCCCTCGTTCTCTGTTATCTTTGAAGCACCCTTTAAAGATTTTGTTTTAATGATAAATTAGCACTGTTTGACTGATTTTTTCCCCCCTGTCCTCCAACAGTGGATCACTTTTTTTCCCTTTTTCATCCAAGAGTGGCCGAGTGTCTTCTGCCCATCTAATGCACACGTCCATTCAGCTAATAAGACTATCCTACCCATAGCAATGTCACAGTGTGTGTGTGTGTGTGTGTCTTTCTGTTTGCTACAGGTGTTGAGCGGTAGAGAAATGTCGACCCAGGTACAACACTTCTCTCCAGCCTCTAACACGTTCTCACATAGTCCATTTCCTACCTAATATGTGAATGTCACTGTGAGCTGCAAAAATATGACATGCACTTTTTAATAGCTGGGGCACAGAATTAAACACTGATAGCTGTGATGGCGCCGTACTGTATGATTGCCATCTAGCGAGCTCCGACACAACTTTGCTATTTTATCTTTACTTTTTTTTAAACAGAATGTATCCGCTATAATTTCATATGACCAACAAGCACTTTTTAGCTGTTACTAATCTTAAAGGCCCAGTGCAGTCAAAAATGTGATTTGCTGTGTTTTATGTACAGTACCAGTCTAAAGTTTGGACACACCTATTCATTCAATGGTTTTTCTTTATTTTTACTATTTTCTTCATTGTAGAAAAATAGTGGAGACATCAACACTATGAAATAACACATATGGAATCATGTAGTAACCAAAAAAGTGTTAAACAAATCAAAATATATTTGAGATTCTTCAAAGTAGCCACCCTTTGCCTTGATGACAGTTTTGCACACACTTCATTCTCAACACTGCATTCTCTCAACCAGCTTCATGAGGTAGTCATCTGGAATGCTTTTCCAACAGTCTTTTTCAGTCATTTTCAGTTTTTGCCTCCCCACTCAGACCAGTCCCAGACAGTCCTAACAAAATTCTTGCTTGAGAAATTGCTCTTTGCTAGGAAGCAATACTGGGGCGAAGGTTCACCTTTCAACAGGACAACGACCCTAAGCACACAGTCAAGACAATGCAGAAGTGGCTTTGGGACAAGTCTCTGAATGTCCTTGAGTAGCCCAGCCAGAGCCCGGAATTGAACCTGATCAAACATCTGTTTAAAGACCTGAAAATAGCTGTGCAGCAAAGCTCCCCATCCAACCTGACAGAGCTTTAGAGGATCTGCAGAAAAGAATGGGAGAAACTCCTGTTTCCATGACAGCTGTCTTAATTTGTTTTTATACGATATGACTTTACTCGCATTAAAACTATGGATGGAAACATGGTTAGAAAGGTACTTAATTGCTACCCAAAAATGATTTTATATTGAGATAAAACGGCCGCATTGGACCTTTAATTCCGGCTTTAACTTTGACCTCGACTAATCTGCCCTGGGCTCTTTGTGTACTTCCGACCCAATCTTCGGGCTACCCAAGAGGAAATGCAGGCGAAAAAGAGGCAAGAGAATGGTGTTCTGGTGAGACTAAGGCGAAGGGAAAACCAGCCCCTCCATTTTATTGGCTACTTGATAAAAAGATGGATGACCTCCAATCACAAATTTTGCTTTCAACGGGACTCTCGTAATTTCAATATTCTCTGCTTTACTGAAACATGGCTCTCTGACATTACACCCCACACGGCTATCCAACTTGATGGATTGTACATTCACCAAAAGAACAGGACATTGGACTCAGGGAAATCCCAAGTTAAATGGATCAACACTCGCAAGGCCGCAGGGCCAGACGGTATTCCACGGCGCATTCTCAGAGCATGCGCAGACCAGCTAGCAGGCATCTTTACTGACCTTTTCAAACTTTTCTTGTCCCAGTCTGTAATCCCCACATGTCTTTAGCTGATCACCATCATTCCCGTTCCCAGGAACACTAAGGCAACCTGCCACAATGACTATTGCCCTGCAGCTCTTACATCTGTAATCATGAAGTGCTTCGAAAGGCTGGTCATGGCACACATCATCTCCATCATCCCAGACACCGTTGACCCACTCCAATTTACATACAGCAATCTCAATTGCACTCCACACTGCCCTCTCCCACCTAGACCAGGAATAACAATGTGAGAATGATGTTCATCGCCTGCAGCCCAGCGTTCAACACTATTGTGCCCTCCAAGCTCGTCACCAAGCTGTGGACCCTGGGACTGAACACTTCCCTCTGCAAAAGTCTTAAAAGGTATTAGAAAGACACTATATATGGGCTTCCAGAGTGGCGCTGCGGTCTGAGGCACTGCATCGCAGTGTTTGAGGCATCACTACAGACCCGGGTTTTTGGATATTATGAAAAAGGGGGCTAAAATAAACAAAAAACATGTATAAAGAAAGAAATACACTATATATAAAAGAGTATGTTGACACCCCTTCAAATGAGTGGATTCGGCTATTTCATTCACACCTGTTGCTGGCAGGTGGATCAAATCGAGCACACAGGCATGCCATCTCCATAGACAAACATTGGCAGTAGAATGGCCTTACTGAAGAGCTCAGTGACTTTCAACATGGCACCGTCATAGGATGCCACCTTTCCGACAGGTCAGTTTGTCAAATTTCTACCCTGCTAGAGCTGCCCCGGTCAACTTTAAATGCTGTTATTGTGAAGTGGAAGCATCTAGGAGCAACAACGGCTCAGCCGTGAAGTGGTAGGCGACACAAGCGCGCAGAACGGGACTGCCGAGTGCTGAAACGCACAGCGCGTAAAAATTGTCTGTCATTGGTTGCAACACTTACTACTGAGTTCCAAACTGCCTCTGGAAGCAACGTCAGCACAAGAACTGTCCGTTAGGAGCTTCATGAAATGCTTATCCAATGGCCGAGCAGCCGCACACAAGCCTAAGATCACCAAATGCAATGCCAAGCGTTGTCTGGAGTGGTGTAAAGCTTGCCGACATTGGAGCAGTGGAAACGTGTTCTCTGAAGTGATGAATCACACCTAACCATCTGGCAGTCTACGGACAAATCTGGGTTTGGCGGATACCAGGAGAACGCTACCTGCCTGAATGCATAGTGCCAACTGTAAAGTTTGGTGGAGGAGGAATAATGATCTGGGGCTGTTTTTCATGGTTCGGGCTAGGCCCCTTAGTTACAGTGAAGGAACGATGACATTCTAGACGCTTCTGTGCTTCCAACTTTCAGCATGACAATGCCTTGTGCACAAAGTGAGGGGCACACAGAATTGGTTTGTCGAAATCGGTGTGGAAGAACTTGACTAGCCTGCACAACTCCATCGAAACACCTTTGGGATGAATTGGAACACCGACTGCGAGTCAGGCTTAATATCCAAACATCAGTGCCCAACCTCACAAATGCTTGTGTGGCTGAATGGAAGGCCCCACAGCAATGTTCCGACATCTAGTGGAAAGCCTTCCCAGAAGAGTGGAGGCTGTTATAGCAGCAAATGGGGGACCAACTCCATATTAATGCCCATGATTTTGGAATCGACAAGCAGGCGTCCACATACATTTGGTCAGTGCACATCAGAAAACAATAATATTGAAGTAAAGACCCCTGCCAACTAATATCAACATTTATATTTAGTTTTGGAGAAATTATTTGCCTTCTGTAAGTTTAAGAAACATTGCCTTGTGCCTTGTAATTCCGTTACCAAAAACCCACATCTTTAAGATATTTTCTAATTTCTCTCTCTCATGAGGAAGAATAATTAGTTCACAGAAGTAACAGGTAAAGTTAGACCGACCAATACATTTTAGTGTTTTTACTGAGATCAAGTTTGTTTATGAATCATCAAGTGATTGATACTAGTAATTATGTTACCAAATCGGTAACAGAATTACCGAAAAATATGTAACAGAATTATTGCAAATAAATTGGCTATAATGGGAAATCATAGTTGTCACAAACCAGTTGGGTCACCTGCTGCTGTCCTCCCTTCCACTGGCATACTGTTATGTTCAGCTCATAACGGTTTATTTTCTCTTTCTGTCGTCTGGTTGTCAAAGCAAGATTCATGATGTAAATCCGTTACTCCACTTCACCTTCTGTAGTTCAATAACCAAAATAAATACTTAAAAAACTGAGGGAGATTTGACCGTAATTCTATTACCATCTGCACTGTTTTTCCAGTAAATGTGTTTTTATAAAAATGTCTGTGTAAATTGTTCAAAGTAGACTTTGTGCATAGAGTTGTATGGTTTGTTAAAAGCGTAATTCAGTTATCGTGGAATTGCCCTGTGGCAACTGCACCGCCCTCGACTGTAAGACCCTACAGAGGGTGTTGCCGACGGCCCAGTGCATCACTGGGGCGAGCGCCCAGCCATCCAGGACATTCGTGCCAGGCGGTGTCTGAGAAAGGCCTGGAAAATTGCCAAAGACTCCAGCTACCAGAGCCATTGACTGTACTCTCTGCTCCTGTCCGGCAGGCGGTACTGGAACATCGGGTCTCGGACCAACACACTCTGAGACAGCTTCTACCCCCAGACCATAAGACTGTTAAATGGCTAACAACCCCTGCCCCTCCCACTCCCACTCCCACGGACTATCCACCTGTCTCTACCGACTCAGGCACACACACGTGCTCACATACAAACGCTTGCATACATCCTCTCACACACTCATTCCTGACGCCACACACATACACCCACATGCACACACCCACTCACACCTATGCTGCTGCTATAATGATTATATGATTATATTATATATTCGATTTATTATTAACATTATGCTACTACTCATTGATTATTGTGATTGCCCTTACAACTAGTATTTATCTATTTATCTCAGTGTGTCACTTTTAACCTTGTTTACATGTAGATATTACCATTAGTATTTATTACCATTTTTATTTATTATTTATTCCTGCTATCAGACACTTTCCCCCCATTTACTATTGGGCATAAAATAATCTGAAACACAACCAAAACAAACAGCAAATGCATCCAACTAGTTCGTGGAGCCACAAGCTTGATGTAATCATTGCGTGCTAGGAATATGGGACCAAATACTAAAATGTAGACTACTTTAATACATGAGAATTTGTCTCAATACTTTTGGTCCCCTACAATGGGTCGACTATGTTCACAAAGTACTGTAATTTCTAAACCCTTGTATTACTTCAAATTCGAAGTGCAGGAGTACAGAGACAAAACAACGACAAAACATTGTTGTCCCAATACTTTTGGAGCTCACTGTACCTACCTCAACCACTCCAGTACCCCTGCACATTCAGTACAGTACTGGCACAGTACATACACTACTGTTCAAAGTTTGAGGTCACTTAGAAATGTCCTTGTTTTTTAAAGAAAAGCTTTTTTTTTGTCCATTAAAATAACATGAAATTGATTAGAAATTCAGTGTAGACATTGTTAATGTTGTAAATTACTATTGTAGCTGGAAACGGCTGATTTTTTTATGGAATATCTACATAGGCGTACAGAAGCCCATTATCAGCAGCCATCACTCCTGTGTTCCAATGGCACGTTGTGTTAGCTAATCCAAGTTTATCATTTTAAAAGGCTAATTGATCATTAGAAAACCCTTTTGCAATTATGTTAGCACAGCTGAAAACTGTTGTGCTGATTACAGAAGCAATAAAACTGGCCTTCTTTAGACTAGTTGAGTATCTGGAGCATCAGCATTTGTGGGTTCGATTACAGCAGGGGTCGGGAACCTTTTTGACTAAGAGAGCCATGAAAGCAAAACATTTGGAAATTTATTTCAGTGAGAGCCATATAATATATTTTAAAAGTGAATTCAACTAAATGTCAGTATAATAAGCCTCTGCATTTATTCTTAAATAATGTTGTTATAATACTCACCATTAATGCGACTTCTGGTGCTGCATGGATTTGCTGATGTCTTTGTAGTCTGGTTGGTACTTGGTGAGGTTAAGCTTCATGCAAGCGTTGAGGCTTTCATCCGTTAAACGTGATCGTAGGTTGGACTTGATGTTTTTAAGATGTGAGAATGACTGCTCACATGCATACGTAGATCCAAACATGGTCAATACAGCAATACTCACACGCTGCAGTGTGTGGTATGTGACAGGAAGCGCGTTCCAAGTTTTGAGAATCAGCTGGTCTTCGGGTTGAAGTTTTTTCATTTCTGTCCACATGTGCTTGCTCGCCAACTCCGCTTTCTGTCGTGTGATTCTTTCCAAATCTTCATTCAGTGACTTGAACTTATTCACCCACATGTCTGAGGCCTTCAGGTCAGCCACTTCTGCTTCAAAATCTCTGACGGAGACACCAGGAATGTAACTCAGGTCGGCTGTGTTCAGTGAACACTCGTTTGGAAGGGTGATGAACTTAAAAAGACGAGTGTGCTCACGAAATTCTCCAAAGCGTGCTTTGAAGGACTGTAGGAGACTGGATGTGCAGCGAGCTAGCTGGTGGAGATCAAAGTTTTGAATAGGCTCACTTGCTGTGCATGCATCTTTAAATTGGCTCAGTTTTTCAAAATGTAGTAAACGACCTGTTTCAAGATCCATGATGAAAAGTTCTAGCTTGTTTTCAAAAGCAAACACAGCTTGTTGAAGGGATAACACTGTATTTCCAATGCCTTGCATTTTCACGTTGAGCTGGTTCAGATGTTCAGTCATATCTACGAGATAGTAAAACTTGAGGAGCCACTCAGTTTCGGCTAGCTCAGGATGCTCGATGCCTTTCATTTCAAGGAAAGTCCGGATTTCTTTCAGGCAAGCCGCAAAACGGCTAAGCACCTTCCCTCTTGACAACCAACGCACATTGCTGTGCAAAAGCAGACCAGGATAGTTATTTCCAACTTCATCCAGCAGTGTTTTAAACTGGCGATCATTTAAGGCTCGAGCAACAATAAAGTTGATCACACGAATGACCAGCGACATCACTTCCCCAAACTGCCTGTCACACATCTGAGCACAAAGTGCCTCCTGGTGTAGAATGCAATGGAAACTTAGGATGGGTCTATTTTCATGTTCACGGAGAAGCGCCACAAATCCTTTTTTATTCCCCACCATACACGGAGCACCATCAGTACACACTGAGAGAAGTTTATCCATAGGTAGATTTTTTTCTTGAGCAAACTCCATGAAAGACTTAAATAAATCCTCACCTCTTGTGGACCCTTTTAATGGCAGAACTGCAAGACTTTCTTCGCGCAGTGTGTCACCAACAGCATATCTTGCAATCACGCTGAACTGCGACAAATGGCTCACGTCTGTTGACTCATCCAAAGCCAGGGAAAAGAACGGCGCTGCATTTATGTCCTTCACTTGCGTTTCCTCCACTTTGTTTGCCATCACGATGGTACGATCATGAACAGTTCTTGCCGACAGAGGCATGTCTTGTATCCGTTTAATTATCTTGTCTTTGTTCGGAAGATCATCAAAAAGTTCATTGGCTACATCCAGCATGAACGTTTTAGCATACTCGCCATCTGTGAATGGTTTTCCGTTCCTCACTATTGCTAAAGATCCAGCAAAGCTAGCGGAATTATAGTCACCTTGCCGGGTCCATACGCAGAGTTGCTGCTGGCTAGCTTGCACCCTGCTCAGTAGCTCTTGGCACGCTTTCTTTCTGCTGTCTCCCGCAGGGTATTTTGATGCAAAGGTAGCATGGCGCGTGTCGAAGTGCCGCTTTACATTCGACCGTTTCATCGATGTAATTTTGTCATTGCAAATTAGACACACCGCAGAACCTGCTCTCTCCACAAAGGCGAATTCTTCGGTCCATTCGTCCTGAAATGTACGATACTCGTCATCTTTTTTTCTTTTCGCCATCTTCTTCGTCGAAGGGTTAGCTTTGAGCTAATGACCGAGCAGACTGATTCAAAAGGAGGCGTTTACCTGTTTTACCTAGCAACGGCCAACGTAGGCCAGTATCATTTAATTAAAATAATGGACAATTGCTCCTGCAGCCCTGAACAGGACATGAGCAGTGAAAAATCGATGGATGGATTAAAACAAGGAGTTGTAGCGATGAGACAAGATAGTAATTACTAGCGATTGGATACCACGAAAATTGGGGAGAAAAGGGGATAAAATGTATTTTAAAAAAAAAATAAAAAATAAATAAAAGTGAGAATATTTTGTTTTATCTGCGAGCCAGATGCAATCATCAAAAGAGCCACACCTGGCTCGGGAGCCATAGGTTCCCGACCCCTGGATTACAGGCTCAAAAGGGCCAGAAACAAAGTACTTTCTTCTAAAACTCGTCAGTCTATTCTCGTGAACATAATTGCAAAAGGGTTTTCTAATGATCAGTTAGCCTTTTAAAATGATAAACTTGGATTAGCTAACACAACGTGCCATTGGAACACAGGAGTGATGGTTGCTGATAATGGCCTATGTAGGTATTCCATAAAAAAAATCTGCTGTTTCCAGCTACAATAGTCTTTAACAACATTAACAATGTCTACACTGTATTTCTGATCAATTTGATGCTATTTTAATGGACAAAAAATGTGCTTTTCTTTCAAAAACAAGGACATTTCTAAGTGAGCCCAAACTTTTGAACGGTAGTGTATTTTCATTCTTGTGTTTCTTTATCTCATATCTCTTGTGTGTTTTTATTTTATCTATATTATTACATTTATTACTGTACTTTGGGACATTTCAGTACTGTTTTACACCTGTTTAATCCTGTGCTTGTGTCACGCCCTGACCTTACGGGGGGTGTGAGTTGGGGTGGGCATTCTATGTTTTGTTCTATGTTGTCCTTTTCTATGTGTTTGGCCGGGGGTGGTTCTCAGAGGCAGCTGTCTATCGTTGTCTCTGATTGAGAACCATACTTAGGTATCCTGTTCCCACCTGTGTTTGTGGGTAGTTGTTTTGTGTGTCTTCACCTAACAGAACTGTTTCGTTTTCGTTCACTCTCGTTGTTATTTTGTTTAGTGTTTTTTATTTATTATTATTTTTATTTCACCTTTATTTAACCAGGTAGGCTAGTTGAGAACAAGTTCTCATTTGCAACTGCGACCTGGCCAAGATAAAGCATAGCAGTGTGAACAGACAACACAGAGTTACACATGGAGTAAACAATAAACAAGTCAATAACATGGTAGAAAAAAAGAGAATCTATATACAATGTGTGCAAAAGGCATGAGGTAGGCAATAAATCGAATAATTACAATTTAGCAGATTAACACTGGAGTGATAAATCATCAGATGATCATGTGCAAGAAGAGATACTGGTGTGCAAAAGAGCAGAAAAGTAAATAAATAAAAGCAGTATGGGGGGTGAGGTAGGTAAATTGGGTGGGTAGTTTACAGATGGACTATGTACAGCTGCAGCGATCGGTTAGCTGCTCGGATAGCAGATTTTTAAAGTTGTTGAGGGAGATAAAAGTCTCCAACTTCAGAGATTTTTGCAATTCGTTCCAGTCGCAGGCAGCAGAGAACTGGAAGGAAAGGCGTCCAAATGAGGTTTTAGCTTTAGGGATGATCAGTGAGATACACCTGCTGGAGCGCGTGCTGCGGGTGGGTGTAGCCATCGTGACCAGTGAACTGAGATAAGGCGGCACTTTACCTAGCATAGCCTTGTAGATGACCTGGAGCCAGTGGGTCTGACGACGAACATGTAGCGAGGGCCAGCCGACTAGGGCATACAGGTCGCAGTGGTGGGTCGTATAAGGTGCTTTAGTAACAAAACGAATGGCACTGTGATAAACTGCATCCAGTTTGCTGAGTAGAGTGTTGGAAGCTATTTTGTAGATGACATCGCCGAAGTCGAGGATCGGTAGGATAGTCAGTTTTACTAGGGTAAGTTTGGCGGCGTGAGTGAAGGAGGCTTTGTTGCGGAATAGAAAGCCGATTCTTGATTTGATTTTGGATTGGAGATGTTTGATATGAGTCTGGAAGGAGAGTTTGCAGTCTAGCCAGACACCTAGGTACTTATAGATGTCCACATATTCTAGGTCGGAACCGTCCAGGGTGGTGATGCTAGTCGGGCGTGCGGGTGCAGGCAGCGAACGGTTGAAAAGCATGCATTTGGTTTTACTAGCGTTTAAGAGCAGTTGGAGGCCACGGAAGGAGTGTTGTATGGCATTGAAGCTCGTTTGGAGGTTAGATAGCACAGTGTCCAAGGAAGGGCCGGAAGTATATAGAATGGTGTCGTCTGCGTAGAGGTGGATCAGGGAATCGCCCGCAGCAAGAGCAACATCATTGATGTATACAGAGAAAAGAGTCGGCCCGAGAATTGAACCCTGTGGTACCC
Source organism: Salvelinus alpinus (assembly GCF_045679555.1). Taxonomy (NCBI): domain Eukaryota; kingdom Metazoa; phylum Chordata; class Actinopteri; order Salmoniformes; family Salmonidae; genus Salvelinus; species Salvelinus alpinus. The sequence continues at coordinate 52,817,842 of NC_092087.1, read as the reverse complement.
CCATAGAGACTGCCAGAGGACCGGACAACATGCCCTCCGATTTGACACACTGAACTCTGTCTGCAAAGTAGTTGGTGAACCAGGCAAGGCAGTCATTAGAAAAACCGAGGCTACTGAGTCTGCCGATAAGAATATGGTGATTGACAGAGTCGAAAGCCTTGGCCAGGTCGATGAAGACGGCTGCACAGTAATGTCTTTTATCGATGGCGGTTATGATGTCGTTTAGTACCTTGAGCGTGGCTGAGGTGCACCCGTGACCGGCTCGGAAACCGGATTGCACAGCGGAGAAGGTACGGTGGGATTCGAGATGGTCAGTGATCTGTTTGTTGACTTGGCTTTCGAAGACCTTAGATAGGCAGGGCAGGATGGATATAGGTCTGTAACAGTTTGGGTCCAGGGTGTCTCCCCCTTTGAAGAGGGGGATGACCACGGCAGCTTTCCAATCCTTGGGGATCTCAGATGATACGAAGGAGAGGTTGAACAGGCTGGTAATAGGGGGTGCGACAATGGCGGCGGACAGTTTCAGAAATAGGGGGTCCAGATTGTCAAGCCCAGCTGATTTGTATGGGTCCAGGTTTTCCAGCTCTTTCAGAACATCTGCTATCTGGATTTGGGTAAAGGAGAAGCTGGGGAGGCTTGGGCGAGTAGCAGCGGGGGGGGCGGGGCTGTTGGCCAAGGTTGGAGTCGCCAGGAGGAAGGCATGGCCAGCCATTGAGAAATGCTTGTTGAAGTCTTCGATTATCACGGATTTATCGGTGGTGACCGTGTTACCTAGCCTCAGTGCAGTGGGCAGCTGGGAGGAGGTGCTCTTGTTCTCCATGGACTTTACAGTATCCCAGAACTTTTTGGAGTTAGAGCTACAGGATGCGAATTTCTGCTTGAAAAAGCTGGCCTTTGCTTTCCTGACTGACTGCGTGTATTGGTTCCTGACTTCCCTGAACAGTTGCATATCGCGGGGGCTCTTCGATGCTATTGCAGTTCGCCACAGGATGTTTTTGTGCTGGTCGAGGGCAGTCAGGTCTGGAGTGAACCAAGGGCTATATCTGTTCTTGGTTCTGCATTTTTTGAACGGAGCATGCTTGTCTAATATGGTGAGGAAGTAACATTTAAAGAATGACCAGGCATCCTCAACTGACGGGATGAGGTCAATATCCTTCCAGGGTACCCGGGCCAGGTCGATTAGAAAGGCCTGCTCGCAGAAGTGTTTTAGGGAGCGTTTGACAGTGATGAGGGGTGGTCGTTTGACCGCGGACCCGTGGCGGATACAGGCAATGAGGCAGTGATCGCTGAGATCTTGATTGAAGACAGCAGAGGTGTATTTGGAGGGCAGGTTGGTCAGGATAATGTCTATTAGGGTGCCCATGTTTACGGATTTAGGGTTGTACCTGGTGGGTTCCTTGATGATTTGTGTGAGATTGAGGGCATCAAGCTTGGATTGTAGGACTGCCGGGGTGTTAAGCATATCCCAGTTTAGGTCACCTAACAGAACAAACTCTGAAGCTAGATGGGGAGCGATCAATTCACAGATGGTGTCCAGGGCACAGCTGGGAGCTGAGGGGGGTCGGTAGCAGGCGGCAACAGTGAGAGACTTATTTCTGGAGAGATTAATTTTTAAAATTAGAAGTTCGAACTGTTTGGGCATAGACCTGGAAAGTATGACAGAACTTTGCAGGCTATCTCTGTAGTAGATTGCAACTCCTCCCCCTTTGGCAGTTCTATCTTGACGGAAAGTGTTATAGTTGGGTATGGAAATCTCAGAATTTTTGGTGGCCTTCCTAAGCCAGGATTCGGACACGGCAAGGACATCAGGATTGGCAGAGTGTGCTAAAGCGGTGAGTAAGGCAAACTTAGGGAGGAGGCTTCTGATGTTGACATGCATGAGGCCAAGGCTTTTTCGATCGCAGAAGTCAACAAATGAGGGTGACTGGGGACATGCAGGGCCTGGGTTTACCTCCACATCACCCGAGGAACAGAGGAGTAGTAGGATGAGGGTGCGGCTAAAGGCTATCAAAACTGGTCGCCTAGAGCGTTGGGGACAAAGAATAAAAGGAGCAGATTTATGGGCGTGGTAGAATAGATTCTGGGCATAATGTGCAGACAGGGGTATGGAGGGGCGCGGGTACAGCGGAGGCAAGCCCAGGCACTGGGTGATGATAAGAGAGGTTGTATCTCTGGACATGCTGGTCTCAATGGGTGAGGTCACCGCATGTGTGGGGGGTGGGACAAAGGGGGTATCAGAGGTACGGAGAGTGGAACTACAGGGTCCATTGCAAACCAAAACAATGATAATGAAAACTAGCCTGAACAACAGTATGCAAGGCATATTGATATTTGAGAGAGACATACAATAAGGCATAAAGTGATTGCAGGTCTTGATTGGGAGAGCTAGCTAAAACAACAGGTAAGATAACAGCAGCAATAACAGGGTGCTAGTCTAACACAGCAACAACAGGTAAAAATGGCGACGACTAGGCAGAGAGGGTCGGATTAACTACACACAGATCCTGAGTTAAAGCACAGAGCCGACAGATAAAACACAAATAAACAGAATGGAGTACCGTGAATTAATGGACAGTCAAGCATGCATCAGCTATGTAGCCAAGTGATCATAGTGTCCAGGGGGCAGCCGTAGATGGAGCAGGGAGGCCTCCACTAAGCTAGCACGCGGCGTTTAAAGTTAGTAGCCCGGGGGGTGGTCTGCTCAGACGGAGGGGGTCTGCTCAGACGTGGTCGTGTCGACAGAGAATCCAAGCCAGATGGCGATGGCGAAAGAGAGGTTGTGAATTGTAGAATTGTGTTTGCTAACTGGTGCTAGCCTCGTGGCAGTGGCGCTAGCTGCGCTAGCCGCAAGCTAGCTGTGAGGATCAGAAGCAGTGGCTCAGGGATTACGGCAGGAATCCGGCGTTGTTGTCGAGAGACAGTCCGATGCTGGTAAATTGGTGAGTAATATCCAGGCTAATAACAGGGCTGGTGTCTGTGCAGAAGGTAAAAGCTACTAGCAGCGGCAAAAAAAATGGCTAAATTAGCTTGTAGCTGGTATTGTAGCCCAAGAATTCGCTGGTAGACCTCTTCAGCTAGCCGGCAGATGGGCCTAGCTCGAGTCTAGCTCAAGGCTAACTGGTGCTTGCTTCGGGACAGAGGTGTTAGCCAGTAGTAGCCACTCGGTTGCAGCTAGCTAGCTGTGATGATACGGTGTAATTGTCCAGAGCTTGCGTCAGGAATCCGGTGATGTGGTAGAGAAAAAGCAGTCCTATATGCTCTGGGTTGATATCGCGCTTGCAGACTGGTAGGTATTGGCCCGGTATTGAAGCTGGCTGTGTCCGAGTTGAGGGTGAAGACCGCAGCAGTGGCTAACTGACTACTAGCTAGTAGCTAGTTATCTGGCTAGCTTCTGATTGGGGTTACGGTTCTAAAGTATAAAAAAAATAGCAGGTCCGTACCACATTGGGTGAGGCGGAATGTAGGAATGTATATTCAGTTCCTAGATGGAAAGTGAAATTAAAATATATACGAAATGTATACGAAAAATACGAAGACTATTTACTATTTACTATTTACACGCGACAGGACAATACAAACACACGTCCGACTGCTACGCCATCTTGGATTCAACTTTTCAGTTTTTCAGTTTTTCAGTTTTGTATTAAATTATAATATGAACACTTACCACGCTGCGTTTTGGTCTCCTCCATGAGACAATCGTTACAGCTTGTGGCAAATAAACAATGAAACTTAGACTTGACACTTTTCTTCCTAACTCCCCACCCCAAATGACCCCATCTCCAATGTAGTGATGAAAATATCTCTGTGAGAGCATTAGGACCCGAACCCTGACCCCTCTTGCCCCCCTCCTGTTTTAGGACCACTGTAGGGCGCTACCACAAACACCTGTTGTGTCAAATCAGAATGTTGCTAACACTTCGTTAACAATAGTGAGGAACTAGTTTAGAAGTAGTGCAGGGTACAAAAAGTAAACTGATGCAAGAAAGATAGAATCCTGCAGTTTTGTTGTGCAACGTTTCAACATGGTCTTCCTCAAGCCTGAGGAGAAACACAGTGATTTCCAATATGTAGTTCCTCCCACTCCCTCCCTTCACTCCAACAGGATAGTGTGACGAACACACAAACATAATCTGACTGACAGCTGTTTGAAGGGGCGTGAACGGAGTGAAGGGAACATTGCTGGGAAGTGTGGCGGATCGGAGCTAGCCAGAACACTCCAAATGAGGGGTTGAAAGCGAGGGCAATAAGGGCATGACGTTTCTGACTCCATCCTTCATGTTGTAAATGGGAAAGACCCTGGAGAGATGGAGGGCGTTAACTCAACTCGGTGTAGCCAGAGCCTACCAGCACATCTATGCGCTACAAGCCATACAATGGTTATGGTGTCCATATTATGATCGCCTCAGCCCAACTCTTTGTGACTTGGAGGCTTTGCTAATACGAACACTGTACTCAGTGGAGGCCCTGCATTCCCTCTGATCTGATGACAGCCGACGTGACCTTCACGTCCAACGCAGCGCCATGGAAACACCCTGGGGGGCGCTCCCGCCACCGCCGCTCTGGCCTACGTCCACCCGGGCTCAACTGGGATAAACCTCACAGCGAACTCGAATGTGAATGTACCGATGGATGCAGCGAAGCATTACTAATCAGAGACATTTACCCAGAGACTGGACCTGTCGGGGCCTGGACCAGTCATCTTGACAATGCTACCTACGATATGGCAATACAAATGATTCACTGTCATTATTATACAACATTATATAATAAGGAACTGCATGTTTCAAGCCCAAAGGAAAAGTCCACTCAAAAGCTATCGTTTGGTTGTTTTTTTCGTTAGTCCACTCTTGCATTACAGTCCCAAAATGTTTTGCATGTCAGCAGTCAAGTTTTCAAGACGTAGGATTTTCAAGAAGCGAAGTGTCACTTGCCACGTCATCATGATGATCCGTTTAGCGTCATACGATGCTGTGGACTAATGACACAGAAACCAAAATCTGATTTCTGAGTGGAGTTTTCCTTTAAACGCCACTGTGTCTTGTGGTTTTGGCGTTGATTACCTAAACACTGTACATGGTTAGCCATGATGACGTCAATTTACTAGATAAAGTCATCCACGAACATCAACTAGCAAACACACGGGCTCTTGTGGATTTGAGTCTGGACCCCAATGTTAATAAGGTTGTAATTACAATGCTCTATAGCAGTGTTCTTCAATCCTGGGCAACAACTGTGCGTGCAGGCTTTTATTCCTGCCCCATTAAAGGAAAGGAGGAAAGGCACTCAAGTGAGGATTCCTTTTGAAAGTATTGGAATGGGGCCTTGGACTGGTAGCTGACAAGGAGGGGATGATGAAGCATTAAATGTCTCTGGCAAAAGTTCAAAAAGTTTGGGGTCACTTCAAAATGTCCTTGTTTTTGAAAGAAAAGCACATTTTTTTGCCCATTAAAATAACATCAAATTGATCAGAAATACAGTGTAGACTTTGTTAATGTTGTAAATGTCTATAGTAGCTGGACACGGCTTTATGGGATATCTACATAGGCGTACAGAGGCCCATTATCAGCAATCATCACTCCTGTGTTCCAATGGCACGTTGTGTTAGCTAATCCAAGTTTATCATTGTAAAAGGCTAATTGGTCATTAGAAAAGCCTTTTGCAGTTATGTTAGCACAGCTGAAAACTATTGTTCTGATTAAAGAAGCAATAAAACTGGCCTTCTTTAGACTAGTTGAGTTTCTGGAGCATCAGCATTTGTGGGTTCAAAAGTTGAATGTTTGGGCACATCTACTCATTCAAGTGTTTTTCTTTATTTTTACTATTTTCAACATTGTAGACATCAAAACTATGAAATACCACATATGGCATCATGGAGTAACCAAAAAAGTGTTAAACAAATCAAAATATTTTTTCAATTTTAGATTCTTCAAAGTAGCCACCCTTTGCCTTGACAGCTTTGCACACTCATGGTATTCTGTCAACCAGAGAATATTGCAAGGTTAAACCTAAATGTGTATTTTCAGTTTCATACTGTTATATTTTGTACGAAAATGTATCCACTCACTATTGTAAGTCGCTGTGGATAACATCTGTAGCCATGAAATGCTTTGAAAGCCTGGTCATGACTCACATCAACACCATAAACCCAGACACCCTGGACCCACTCCAATTCGCAAACCGCCCCAACAGACCCACAGATGACGCAATCTCTATTGCACTCCATACTGCCCTCTCCCACCTGGACAAAAGGAACACCAATGTGAGAATGCTGTTAATTGACAATAGCTCAGTGTTCAACACCATAGTGCCCTCCAAGCTCATCACTAAGCTCAGGACCCTGGGACTGAACAGCTTCCTCTGCAACTGGATCCTGGCCTTCCTGACGGGCCACTCCAAGGTGGTGAGGGGAGGCAACCGCATCCTCCACGCTAACCCTCAACACTCAACCCTCAGGGGTGCATGCTCCCATCCTGTCCTCCCGTTCACCCACGACTGCACACGACATTCCTGGGACCTTTTATTTCAGCTCATGAAATGGGACCAACACTTTACATGTTGCGTTTTATCATTTAGTTCCAGTGTATTTAGGCTTGCCATAACAAAGGGGTTGAATAAATGTGGGTAGCACTAGATCTACTCAGCGATATGCAACTCATATGATTTACAGAGTGATATAATATCTGTCGTTTTGTCAGGGTTTTACCTAGCTTGGTGTGGTGCCTGTGTAGCTGCCACAGCGGCACACCACAAATAGTAATCTCTTCTCTGACCTCGTGTGACCCAGCACATTAGAGAGTGTTGACTCATTTCCACACTAACACACACACACCACCTTACTCAAGGGTGTAAATAAGGCCAAATTGTTGCAGACAGTGAGTCCGTGGAGTGTGAGAAGTTGGCAATGGCCTCTGGTGTGTGTGTGTGCACCCATCTGCTGTGCTTGGCGTTGGGGTACGACTCTGGCATGTACCCTGGCTACCATGTCTGGCTGGGTGACTGTCATTGTGTGTCGCTTTGCGTGAGTGCTTGCATGCCCGTGCACGCATGCGGATTGTAGGTGTGGGTTTGAGAGTGCCTGCCTGGGTCTGTCTGTTGCTGTGTTTGTCGCTTGTTTGTCTGTAGTCTGTATTCCTGCCTGTCAGTAGTAGTCTTTTCACACTTTCTCGATAACTGTTGTCTGCTCGCAGATATTTTGCTGTGCGAACTAACATTCAATTTCTGGAACACCAGTGCGAGCAGGTTAAAAATCACCAACGTAATAATTGTTGTAATGATAGGCTGCACTCTGCAATTGTTTCCGAGTTCAATTGAGAAAAAAGCGAGTGCAGATTCGTTCAGTCCAAAGCGTCCATTTAAAGAACGCATCAGTGATTTCTGGAGACGTAACGGCATAGGAATGAATGCCTGTGTCCACAACTTTGTGTAGCTAGTTAGTGACGCCCGAAACAGTCATTTCCAAAGGCTTTCCTATAAACGTTTCCAAATGAAACGTTAAGTGCAAAGTCAGCTTACCTGGCAGCATGATATGATATCATGATTTTATATCAATCGGATGGGTCTTTTGTTTTGCAAACTCTGATATTGCGCTTGGAGTACAGAAACACCACCAGTCTCTTGAGGTGCGCAATTGAAATTAAATTGTGCTACTATAGGCCTACCCTCCAAAATATATTTTTTGTTTTCCTTCCCTGATCTCAAAAGTTTTTTCCTGATGTGGCACATCCCATTTTTGTTGATTTTCATATTTTTTTTTTTAAGAGTGATTTTGAATGGGAAAAACAACCTGGTTAATTAAATAAGTATCTAAACTTTTCACTGTAACGCATCTCAATAGGTAGTGCTTTTACACATTGTAGAAACCTAATATTCCACAAATGACTTTGCAAATTTCAATGACAGGTTTTTGTATCGACATTTTAGCTTTTGATAATAAACATGTCTTTACAGGGTTAAATATGAGTGTCTAGAGCATAACATGCGCTTCAAAAGTGGCTAGAATTCGTAGGCTGCATTTAAACATGCAGCCCAATTCTTTTTCAGAGCTGATCTGATTGGTCAAAAAAAAATTATCAGAATTGGGCTGCCTATGAGCGCAGCCATTTAGACCCAATATGCTTTATCTCAATTAAAAAATACATATATCTTCTGGTGCTCCTAGATTTTATTTTGTGGTCCTAACCTTTTTCAGTTGGGATCACCAGTGCTACCAATGAAACATTTTCATTTAGAGCCCTGATTGCGGTTCATTCGGGTTGGAAGTGACTCCAGGCAGCCATTCAGACATGACCAGCTGATGCTAACCGCTAACGGTTCTAACCCCTGGGCCTGTGGGGCTGCTGAGTCATCCTGTTGAAAGCCCAACACGAAAAGCCTTCAGATAGTCCCCCTGACATCTGCCTGTTCCCAGTTAAGTTGAAGTCGCCTTCAGTGACCCTCCGCTGCTCTGCTTCAAAAACTCCCTTGGATCTAGTAGTCACAGGTTCCCTTTAGTGTTGCGACTGGCTGGCTGGTTGGCTACTGGCCAGTTCCGCTGATAAATGTGGATAGCAAGCTACCTGCTGAATTATAATTGCGGATAGTAAGATAGTTGTAGAATGTTGTACACTCAGACGTGTGACTACACACACACACTAGCCTTCACACTGCAGCATCAACACATAGTCACTTACTCCCAGTCCCTCCAACTCACACCCACTCCTTCACTGACCCCCCAATGCTTGCACACTTCAAGTCAACACTCTGGCACTTTCAGCAGCATTCACTGCTACTCCAAAACGTACTCCAAATTTACCCCAACACTCTCACAGGTGTACACAAAACTCTCCAGTACACGCACAAACACACACACTCACTTGACATTGTATGACCAAAAGTTTATAAACTCCAGACACACAACACTCACTCCCTCTCAAAACTAACTCAAATCTAACACATTCATTCATCTCACACACACTTCAGGCTGGCAGAGCAGGGTGTGTTTCACCTGTTCTCTCTCTCTGTTGCTGTTGTTGTACAGCAGTTCTGAACTAGTCATGTTATACTTGGTTTGTATTCATTTGACATTTTAGTCATTTAGCATGCACTCTTATCCAGAGCGACTTACAGTTAGTGCATCCATCTTAAGATAGCTAGGTGGGACAACCACATATCACAGTCACGGTAAGTACATTTGTTCCTCAAAGTAGCTATCAGCGAAGTCAGCGCTAGTAAGAAGGGGAAGAGTCAACTGCGAGTGTTTTATTTTGGGCTGTATTCATTCCACAAGTGCCTTCAAAACATCTCTGTCTTTTCAAATAGACAAGTTTATGAAGACTTTCCTTTATCCTGAGAGATGGAGAGGGAGTGATAGAGTAGAAGAAAGCACACGAGAGAGAGAACACTAGAATGATAGATGAAGCGCAGAGTCGAGTCAGCTCTAGTGCCATTGCAAACATTTCCACGACTGGCGAACATCGAGACGGAGACAAACGACCTGGCAATGAGCGAAAATTAGGATTTTATCGCCCATTTCTTTTCGCTTCGTCGGCACCCAGATTCCCTGAATCGCTCAAATGTGTGTGTCCCTCCCACTCTCTGACTGCCCAGCTTATGGCATTGTGCTGGCCCAGGGGCGTAGTTAGAGAAATCCCTCACTCACTCAGCGTCTACTGGAAAGGCCTCCAGGCTCAAGGTCTATGGCTGTTAGAGAGTGGTTGGAAAAGGGTAGAAGCACTTTACCTACCTGGGAGGTGTGTGTGTGTGTGTGGCTGTAGATTTGTTGTGTGTCATGTGTGTGTGCTCATGTGCTTGCCCGTGCATTGTGTCCTAATCTCATCCGCAGATATAATTACAATGCCCCAGGTTTAAGGTGAGGTATCCAGCTCTAGCTTCCCTTCTCACACCCCCCTATCTTACCCCATTCAGGAAAGCTGATCCGATGTTACCATCTCGGGAAGTCATTACGGGATTAAAGGGGAAGTTCACCCAAAACAACATCTGAGCCTTTTATAACGCTTGCCTGGCTGTTTGTCAGTACTCCAGACAGTTTTTAGGTCCATTGTTTGAGTATTTAGATTTCTGTATTTTTATATCAAAACGCAGAATTTCCGAAATTGCTTAAAATGCATTAAAAACGGTGTATTTATTGTTACAAAAAAAAAAATGTTTGTCTCGGCATTGAATTGCCAAAATAATGTGTTGTTTAATGTAAAAAGTATAAAAACCAAAGATCTACTTCATGCTTGCGCAAAGATCTTCCATACAGTCTGTAATCCGTTAGATACTCTTCTTCGTGGTTCTAAAATGGATAATTACAGGAGGTGGGCTAAAGGAGCGTCTTACTATTGGTCTTCAAGAAAGGAAATCAAAACGAAAGGAAGTGAACAAAGATGGTAGCTAGCTAGGCTGGCTGTTAGTAATCTCTGAAGTAAAGTAAGTGTCGGCGAATAACGTTGGTAGTCGAGTAGTTGAATGACTTTGGCCAAAATGAAATGCATTGTACCCGGGTGCAATAGTGTTGCGGTCAGATAGAAATACACTACACATTTCCAATCTTTTCCTGGCAGCGATGGAGCTTTGTGTCAGGCATGGCTGCAGGCCATCCAAAATCCTGCTTATGGTGTCGATACGACGCCTGAAGTCATTCACCAGCTGCAGTTGACCATGTCCAGCAGTGGAGGATCCTCAGAGAAGTAAGGGGAGGACCATCATCCTCAGAGAATTTCATAAATATAAAAATAGTGAAACATTAAAGTTATCCTTTTTAGATAAAACTTTACTAAATATATTCGTGTCACCAAATAATTGATTATAACACAGTTTTGCAATGAAGTCTACAGTAGCCTCAACAACACTCTGTAGGGTAGCACCATGGTGTAGCCGGAGGACAGCTAGCTTCCTTCCTCCTCTGGGTACATTGACTTTTAAAAAAAAACTACGAGGCTCACAGTTCTCACCCCCTTCCATAGACTTACACAGCAACTTCTGGAGGACGTCCTCCAACCTATCAGAGCTCTTGCAGCATGAACTGACATGTTGTCTACCCAATCAAAGGATCAGAGAATGAATCTAGTACTGAAAGCATAAGTGTAGCTACCTAGTACTGCAGTGCATAAAATGTGTTGAGCAGTTGACTCAAAGAGAGAGAAAGACAGTAGTTGAACAGTTTTGAACTAATTAATTTCTTCCAAAATGAAGAAGCAAGAGAGAGATTGTCATTTTTGTTTCACTTACAGTGGGGAGAACAAGTATTTGATACACTGCCGATTTTGCAGGTTTTCCTACTTACAAAACATGTAGAGGTCTGTCATTTTTATCATAGGTACACTTCAACTGTGAGAGACGGAATCTAAAACAAAAATCCAGAAAATCACATTGTATGATTTTTAAGTAATTAATTTGCATTTTATTGCATGACATAAGTATTTGATCACCTACCAACCAGTAAGAATTCCGGCTCTCACAGACCTGTTAGTTTTTCTTTAAGAAGCCCTCCTGTTCTCCACTCATTACCTGTATTAACTGCACCTGTTTGAACTCGTTACCTGTATAAAAGACACCTGTCCACACACTCAATCAAACAGACTCCAACCTCTCCACAATGGCCAAGACCAGAGAGCTGTGTAAGGACATCAGGGATAAATTGTAGACCTGTACAAGGCTGGGATGGGCTACAGGACAATAGGCAAGCAGCTTGGTGAGAAGGCAACAACTGTTGGCACAATTATTAGAAAATGGAAGAAGTTCAAGATGACGGTCAATCACCCTCGGTCTGGGGCTCCATGCAAGATCTCACCTCGTGGGGCATCAATGATCATGAGGAATGTGAGGGATAAGCCCAGAACTACACGGCAGGACCTGGTCAATGACCTGAAGAGAGCTGGGACCACAGTCTCAAAGAAAACCATTAGTAACACACTACGCCGTCATGGATTAAAATCCTGCAGCGCACGCAAGGTCCCCCTGCTCAAGCCAGCGCATGTCCAGGCCCGTCTGAAGTTTGCCAATGACCATCTGGATGATCCAGAGGAGGAATGGGAGAAGGTCATGTGGTCTGATGAGACAAAAATAGAGCTTTTTGGTCTAAACTCCACTCGCCGTGTTTGGAGGAAGAAGAAGGATGAGTACAGCCCCAAGAACACCATCCCAATCGTGAAGCATGGAGGTGGAAACATCATTCTTTGGGGATGCTTTTCTGCAAAGGGGACAGGACGACTGCACCGTATTGAGGGGAGGATGGATGGGGCCATGTATCGCGAGATCTTGGCCAACAACCTCCTTCCCTCAGTAAGAGCATTGAAGATGGGTCGTGGCTGGGTCTTCCAGCATGACAACGACCCGAAACACACAGCCAGGGCAACTAAGGAGTGGCTCCGTAAGAAGCATCTCAAGGTCCTGGAGTGGCCTAGCCAGTCTCCAGACCTGAACCCAATAGAAAATCTTTGGAGGGAGCCGAAAGTCCGTATTGCCCAGCGACAGCCCCGAAACCTGAAGGATCTGGAGAAGGTCTGTATGGAGGAGTGGGCCAAAATCCCTGCTGCAGTGTGTGCAAACCTGGTCAAGAACTACAGGAAACGTATGATCTCTGTAATTACAAACTAAGGTTTCTGTACCAAATATTAAGTTCTGCTTTTCTGATGTATCAAATACTTATGTCATGCAATAAAATGCAAATTAATTACTTAAAAATCATACAATGTGATTTTCTGGATTTTTGTTTTAGATTCCTTCTCTCACAGTTGAAGTGTACCTATGATAAAAATTACAGACCTCTACATGCTTTGTAAGTAGGAAAACCTGCAAAATCGTCAGTGTATCAAATACTTGTTCTCCCCACTGTACCTAGCAAATGCACCTAGCTAGTTTAGCCTACTCAACACCCTGCACAAACAGAGGGATGCTATGACTATCCAACACAACACTGGAACTCTTCCAAGTCAAGGCAACTTTTTGTTTTACAAATGTATTGCCACAGGGCCCACCAGTGTAAGTGCTAAACTGTGCTTACTGACTGTACACTGTAACGTTACTGTATGATTGTAGTGGGTTTACTAACGCGTTAGTTCTATTAGCTATGTCGACTATGATGGTAGTTTAGCTATGGTGACAACAATGTGGGCTGTGTGTAGCGGTTATGATATGGTTTGGCTTGGAAAGTTTTTTTCACCTGGTCACATACGCTGATGTGTTGTGCATTGAAGTCCACAAGTGAAGCGAAAAGGTGAGAGGAGGAGAGCGCACAGATGTGAGAAGGAATACAATGTGGCTGCTATGTTTATGAGTGATCAGGGGTGTATTCCTTCCGCCGATTCTGTTGAAAAACATTCTTAAACGGAACGGGGATAAACATACCTGAATTTCTCCAATAGAAACTCTCGTTTGCAACTGTTGGACTGGATCAGATTACACCCTTGATCAGCTAGATGCAGGCAAGAGTGTGCAAGGCGGCTTTGAATGTGTCACTGTCTGTCCATGTTTCACTGTCACCTCAATTTTCTCTCGACCTGTGTGGGCACCTACGTTGTAAACTTTCATTCATAGGCTAGGTTGTAGCAACCTCATGATGTGTATATCATGTAGTAGCCTAAACCTATCGCTGTTACATTGAACTGGGTGAATGGAATATGAATGACAGTCACCCAATATGCTGTAATAGAAATAAGGCCATGCTCATGGAAGTAATAAATCGCCCTCCCTCATCTTAAACGGCACCGACCGCCACTGGTGTACAGTGATCACTTTGTGGCCACTGACTACAATGGGGACCGGTTAAAACTGGCATCTGTTCTCACCGGGAAAGCGCCACCCATTTAAGGTATGTTATTAGCTAGCTAAGTTGCTAACACCTGTAGCTAGTCACCACAAAGTCATTTATAACGTCATTTGTTTGCCATTCCCTGGACTAATTTGTGGTATTTTAGCAGTAACGTTATCCTGTCGTACTAACTGTTTTGTTTATTTTGCTTTGTGTTGCAATTCCCTTTTTCATTATAACGTTACTGATAAGAAATAGTATATTATTTTCTACTAGCCATCACTGTTTTCTGTAGTGCTATTGATTGCATAAAATGATTTGCCCTTGTTAATGTCCATGAGAAGGACACAGCTGTCACAATCGTTATAATGATTGGACAAAGGTGCAGCGTGTGTAGAATTCCACATGTTTAATAAATAATAAACTCACCAAACAAAACAGAAGAAACGTGAAGCTAATAATAGTGCTAACAGGCTACTATCCATAGTCAAGATCCCACAAAGCACAAAAGGGGAAATGGCTGCCTAAATATGATCCCCAATCAGAGACAACGATAAACAGCTGCCTCTGATTGGGAATCATACCAGGCCAACATAGATACAGTGGGGAGAACAAGTATTTGATACACTGCCGATTTTGCAGGTTTTCCTACTTACAAAGCATGTAGAGGTCTGTAATTATTATCATAGGTACACTTCAACTATGAGAGACGGAATCTAAAACAAAAATCCAGAAAATCACATTGTATGATTTTTAAGTAATTAATTTGCATTTTATTGCATGACATAAGTATTTGATACATCAGAAAAGCAGAACTTAATATTTGGTACAGAAACCTTTGTTTGCAATTACAGAGATCATACGTTTCCTGTAGTTCTTGACTAGGTTTGCACACACTGCAGCAGGGATTTTGGCCCACTCCTCCCTACAGATCTTCTCCAGATCCTTCAGGTTTCGGGGCTGTCGCTGGGCAATACGGACTTTCAGCTCCCTCCAAAGATTTTCTATTGGGTTCAGGTCTGGAGACTGGCTAGGCCACTCCAGGACCTTGAGATGCTTCTTACGGAGCCACTCCTTAGTTGCCATGGCTGTGTGCTTCGTGTCGTTGTCATGCTGGAAGACCCAGCCACGACCCATCTTCAATGCTCTTACTGAGGGAAGGAGGTTGTTGGCCAAGATCTCGCGATACATGGCCCCATCCATCCTCCCCTCAATACGGTGCAGTCGTCCTGTCCCCTTTGCAGAAAAGCATCCCCAAAGAATGATGTTTCCACCTCCATGCTTCACGGTTGGGATGGTGTTCTTGGGGTTGTACTCATACTTCTTCTTCCTCCAAACACGGCGAGTGGAGTTAGACCAAAAAGCTCTATTTTTGTCTCATCAGACCACATGACCTTCTCCCATTCCTCCTCTGGATCATCCAGATGGTCATTGGCAAACTTCAGACAGGCCTGGACATGCACTGGCTTAAGCAGGGGGACCTTGCGTGCGCTGCAGGATTTTAATCCATGACGGCGTAGTGTGTTACTAATGGTTTTCTTTGAGACTGTGGTCCCAGCTCTCTTCAGGTCATTGACCAGGTCCTGCCGTGTAGTTCTGGGCTGATCCCTCACCTTCCTCATGATCATTGATGCCCCACGAGGTGAAATCTTGCATGGAGCCCCAGACCGAGGGTGATTGACCGTCATCTTGAACTTCTTCCATTTTCTAATAATTGCGCCAACAGTTGTTTCCTTCTCACCAAGCTGCTTGCCTATTGTCCTGTAGCCCATCCCAGCCTTGTGCAGGTCTACAATTTTATCCCTGATGTCCTTACACAGCTCTCTGGTCTTGGCCATTGTGGAGAGGTTGGAATCTGTTTGATTGTGTGTGGACAGGTGTCTTTTATACAGGTAACGAGTTCAAACAGGTGCAGTTAATACAGGTAATGAGTGGAGAACAGGAGGGCTTCTTAAAGAAAAACTAACAGGTCTGTGAGAGCCGGAATTCTTACTGGTTGGTAGGTGATCAAATACTTATGTCATGCAATAAAATGCAAATTAATTATTTAAAAATCATACAATGTGATTTTCTGGATTTTTGTTTTAGATTCCGTCTCTCACAGTTGAAGTGTACCTATGATAAAAATTACAGACCTCTACATGCTTTGTAAGTAGGAAAACCTGCAAAATCGGCAGTGTATCAAATACTTGTTCTCCCCACTGTATATAATTACCTAAATGACCCACCCTAGTCACACCCCGACCTAACCAACATAGAGAATAACAGGCTCTCTATGGTCAGGGTGTGACAACAGCCCTAGCAAGAGACATATAGATAACTATATGGCTTTGGCCCGAGCTGGTGCATGAGCTGTACTGACAACAAACTAGCCCCACTTTTGAATTATTTAAATTAAACATTTAGAATATCAGCACATGCCCTGAATTGACATGTAATGAATGACTCTGTTTTATTCCATCAGCAATCACTCTTTCTGTTTATACCTGCCTGGGAGGGAATGGAATAAGGAGGAGGTGGTGGAATAGACATGAGGATAGGACACTGAACCATGCTGCCTCAGATTTGGTCTTTGTTCAATTTCAATCTTTGTTCAATATTCTATCTTTGTATCCTTTTCACACCATTTTCCAAGAGGGGATCCAATGTTCCTCCACTCAGGATGCAAGGATAGACTAATTAGGACTTATTTATATTTTTTGTTTTGTTATTCCATTACACATCTTTCAGGAGATCTGATAAGCCATGTGGAGTATTCCAAACAGGCCAAGGACTGGGTAGAGAAGAGTGTCTGAACAGAAGACATTCAACTTTAGAACCCCATTGGTCCAGCAGGCTGTCTAGAACCAGATTGGTCCAGCAGGCTGTCAAGTGGCGGGAAGATAAACAGATCATAAACAAAAACCCAGACTTCAAAGTTGACCCACCAGACCTACCTTCCAACATCGCCTCAGTTGAAAAACCAACCAAGGAGGAGCTAACTTTGCAACTAACTTGTACTAGCCTAATGATGGCAATTTGACTGGTCAACTCATGTGTATACTTGCAATGGCTGCCTGGTGTTGTCATCAAATTAAATGGTATTTGTCACATGCTTAGTAAACAACAAGTGGAAACTAACAGTGAAGTGCTTACTTACAGGTCCTTCCCAACAACGCAGAAAGCGGGAAAATAGAGAAATTATGGATAAGTAATAACACATAATAATAAAAGTACTAATAAATACACAGTGAGTAATGATAACTTTGCTATATACACGGTGTTCCAGCACGAGTGATGTGCAGGGGTACAAGGTAATTGAGGTAATTAACGTATGTACATATAACTACTGTAGGAATAGTGACAGATAATAAACAGTAGCAGTAGTGTATGTGATGAGTCAAAAAGGGTCAATGACGATAGTCTGGGTAGCTATTTTATGAACTATTTAGCAGTCATGGCTTGGGGGTAGAAGCTGTTCAGGGTCCTGCTGGTTCCAGACGTGGCACATCTGTACTGCTTGCCATGCGTGATGCAATAATTTCCATGGTAATGTAGAACGTTGATTCAAATGATGCTAACTGATGTGGCTCATGAAATGGAATGTATTTTTTGTAATGTCAATTCAGTTGACTCAACAAATCACAGCACAGATTGGTGGGTACACTTCCTGCTTTTGCTCCTTTGGGTACTCTCGCAATGGCCGGCAGTCCACCCATTATGCCATCATTGTCTTGAATGGGAACACCTGTTCTATTCAAATCAAATCAAATTTTTATTTGTCACATGTGCTGAATACTATAGGTATAGACCTTACCATGAAATTCTTACTCACAAGCCCTTAACTCTTTTCTTAAAACTTCATCATTGGATAAGAAAACGTTTACTAAATAAACGAAAGTTTAAAAAAATATATATATAATTAAAGTAACAATAAAATAACAATAATGAGGCTATCTACAGGGTGTACCGGTACCGTGTCAATGTGCGGGGGTAGTCAAGGTAATTTGTACATGTAGGTAAGGGTACAGTGACTATGCATACATAATAAACAGCGAGTAGCAGCAGTGTAAAAAAAAAAGAGGGAGGGGTGTCAACGTAAATAGTCCGGGTAGCCATTGTTGTTCAGCAGTCTTACGGCTTGGGGGTAGAAGCTGCTAAGGAGCCTTTTGGACTTAGACTTGGAGCTCTGGTACCGCTTGCCGTGCGATAGCAGAGAGAAAATTCTATGACTTGGGTGACTGGAGTCTTTGACAATTTTTTGGGCCTTCCAATGACACGTCTAGTATATGGGTCCTGGATGGCAGGTAGCTTGGCCCCAGTGAAGTACTGGGCTGTACGCACTACCCTCAATGAGGGGATTAGATTAATCTGGCACGGGTAGGCATGAAGGAACCGGGCTGCCTCCCAGGCGTGAGCCAGCACATGGAGTAATGAGTAGGATTCTGTGGGAAGATCTCAATTGCATACACCTCGCGTCCTCTCTCCTCGTCTCCTTCTCAAAACACATTGCATGTCCTCTGGCTTTCTCATCCAATGTGTTTTGAGAAGGAGAGAGGACACACAGAGTATGCAATTGTTTTACATAACCCCACGGTTCTCAAACCTAGAAAGCTGCCGTCCTATAGGTTTTCAATCCTACCCAACCCTAATCAAGCTCACCTGTTGGAGTGAAAACCCAGGAACATGTTTGTAAATCCCTGGTCTAACTAATGCTAAGTGACAGTGTGAATGGCTTAGTAACTGTGTAATTGTTGTCTTATAATATTAAATTGTTTATAAAAAATGTTTTAACTACACAGTATAACTATTTATTGAAAATGTTATTCGTATAAGACGCTATCAGCCTCCTCAACTTCCTGGAATCCAATGTACTGTGGCTGCTGTTGGGGTCAGGGTAGTTGGATGTAATTGCTGCCACCACAGAGGCTGGTAGTACCCGTTGTTGGCCTCGACCTGAATGTTCTCCCCTCAGCATCCACTCCAGAGTGATCTGATAAGAGACCAGTCTGTATTGTCTAGAGAGACCGAAAATAAATGCATGACCTTGTTATATACAACAATCAAGACAATAAATAGGCCTAGGCCTATACAACATAAGATATAACAGGCTCGGGGATCATTAAGCATATTCATTTATAAGCCGTATTGATGATGGCACAATACATTTACATTTAGGTAATTTAGCAGATGCACTTTTCCAGATCGACTAACAGGAGCAGTTAGGATTAAGTGCCTTGCTGATGGGCACGTACAGATTTTTCCACCTTGTCGGCTCTGGGATTCGAACCAGCAACCTTTCGGTTTCTGGCCCAAAACTGTAACTGAAAGGCTACCTGCCACAATATTATTGATGTCTCTCTTGGTCTTGTATACTTGAAGACTGTATAGCCAAATCATTGTTCAAAAGGTGTTATTGGTCAAGTGTGAGGCTGTCCTCTTGTGTGTGAAATTACAGGCTAATTAGGCTTATTATTCGTATAAAAGCTTGACTGGCAAATGCGAGTAACATTCTTCTTTATTACCACTATTGACTTTATACTTCTTACACTGTTTGTTAATATCTATACCTAGCCACTATGTCATCATTGTCAGACAAACTTGAAGGGGACTACAGTAGCCAGTTATGGGGTGTAGGCGGGATACTCAAAAATACAGTTGGAAGGGTAGTCTATTTATTTTCATTTTAGAGAGTAATATAAATATCCTGTGAGTAATGTTGGCCAAAACATTTACGCTTCAGAGAGCTTCCGATTGGGGACCGTCTGGTGATGCACTTCATTTCCAGTCAATCCTGGGCATTCTGAAGAAAGTCTCCAACACGTCAGGATTGATGAGACAAGAACTCACAGTGTTTATTTACACACACACACACACACACACACGCCATCTTCAGTCTGATATTCTACCTCCTCCATTATCGGAATAAACTGGTTCCATTCCGACAGCCGAGACATTCACTGTCTGTTGGTAGAGGTAGGTAGGCATCACCCGCAACTGCACCACCAGTCTGGGAAGTGGATGTGTTTCCTTGACATCTGCTTGCTCATTTCTCTCAGCCAGCCTGCAAATGGAACTACTCAGCCTCAGTACAATCCGGCTCAAACCAATATGGCACAAGAGTACCATTCTGACAATAAGGCAGGTCTCCAATTTCCTCTTCGTCCTCGATCTGACATTCTTTATTCTAATTCAATTTGACGAGGGCAGCAAATACTGTGTGGGAGTGAGAACAGAAAATTATTGTTTAAATCCTTCGACAACACCCAGCTCGGAAGTCCCGACCTAGGTCCTGACTCGCAGCACCCGTTAATCTACTTCCTGGGTTTTAATATGAAAATAACAAAATACATTGGTAAAAATGTGCCGACTAAAATAGGTTAACCGAAAAATTGGGCAGAGAAAGTCATTACAAGGACTATTGCGGTCATGGGAGGCCAGAGCAGTGTGTTTGGGTGATATTTTTGATGGACTTTGATGTTGTATGGGGTTTCTATGGGGAAGGCGGGGGGTAGAATCAGCTTATTACCTATTATCTAAATACTCAAGCAATGGACCTAAAAACGGTCTGGGGTACTGACAAACGACCAGGCAAGTGTTATAAAGGGCACAGAAGGTTTTTCAACAAAAAAATGACTTCCCCTTTAACGCATTCCCACAGTCATGAGCTACGGAGCTCCATGGATAAGCACCAGGTAAGCAGGGTTTCTACACTTAATTTCCCCACACACAGCTCCCCCTGGCTGGGGTAATCAAGCCCAGACAACCCCCTTTCCAGCCTGGAGCTCCACCACAGGGGAAATCACACTCGCTTCTCCTCACTTCATCACAAATTAATCTTCCAAAACGGTGGATAGGCTATCATTTAGTCCCTGTGCCCAAGAACACCAAGGTAACCTGCCTAAATGACTACTGTTGTGACTTTACTTTCATTCATCTGATGACTGTTATGTATCTAATCAACTAACTATGTTTAATTGTTACCCGATTTAAATTAATCATGTAACACTTAACTCAATAGGATTTTGGGCACCACGAGAGCGGTTGTTTAAAGAGTTACCATCTCTAAAGGTCTTTACCTGTCACATCCACAAAACAGTCAACGTATTAATCATAACCCCATATCATATCATCATTCTGAACAGTCTTAACCTCGCACCTGAAAAAAACCCAGCCTTACTTATGATTCAGTACTACAAAAATTGGCCCTAGCGGACTGACACAATAGAGAGGGAGAGAGAGAGACACTTATCGTTGGTACATTTTAGAAACTACTCTCACAGTAATCATATACTTTGCATGCGAACCGCCGCCCGCTTGGAGTAATTTACGTGTAAATGCCCTGGTTCGCCGTGTATCGCTGTCGGAACCAGGCCTTCTTAGAAAGGGTGTTGGGCATTTCCACGGCATGCTTGTTAAGGCTCTGATTGTCCAAAAGGGGTCCCCACCCGTCTCTTCTACTGTTGCTCTCCTCTGCAGTTGTCCGGCATCTGGCGACCCATCGTGTAGTCCTGAACAGAACTACAGAGTTTATTCTACTTTCCATTCGCTCCTGAAGCTGCCTCTCGGAAGATAGGCTAGCCAGCCGTGTCGATGGTTCCCATTGGGGGATAAGAGTAGTGTACTACGGTGATTTGAGAAGAGTAGTAGAATAGTCCCACTTAAGTTCACTTTTCTAGATACTTTACTTAGGACGCTAATCAGCTGTACCGGTGAATGTCCGGGAGGTGACTGTCGTCTCTACCTCGTGTTGAGATATCAGAGTTCGAACCACTTCGGGCGTGAGCTGCAGCTCAACGCCTCTCTGGTCTGATTTGTTCATTCTTAACTCCTCGTTTTATACAGTTCAAAAGGGGCGGTTCAAGAGGCTGACGCGCTCTCTGATCTCACTGAAGGGGGCAGTGACTACTCACTTGTACAAAGTAATCGAAACAATTTCCTCTTATAGTTTCTAAGATCACATCCCTCTCTTAACAAAAACAATTTCAGCATTTTTCATATTTCATACACAACGTAGAGGATGGACACTTCACACATATAGTGTGTATACTTTTCAAGTTACAGTATTTCCTTTATAACATGTTTAATGATATCACAAAATAACAACCCATATGACAATAGTTTTCTATAGTTCATCTCTGACCATTCCCCACGTTCTCTGTTAGGAATATTGTTCCAGTACTCGCTTTTGAACGTGTTAAAGTTTCAGCTGGAAAAGTCTCTGGAGACAAAGCATATTCCTTTGTGAATATTCCTTTAATTTACAACAGGGCGTGAGGTGTCAACCCCCCATATCAATTCCCTCCTCCCCCCTCTGCGGGTGAGAGGGGTTCTGGTTGAAATGAATTAATTGCAAACCTGATCTGACCCATTTGTATCCTCACAGTCATGACACTACCGACCTGTAGCAAACACATCTGTAGCCATGAAGTGCTTTGAAAGGCTGGTCATGGCTCACATCAACACAATTATTCCAGAAAACCTAGACCCACTCCAATTTGCATACCACCCCAACAGATCTACAGATGATGGAATCTCTATTGCATTCCACACTGCCCTTTCCCTCCTGGACAAAAGGAACACCTATGTGAGAAGGCTATTCAATGACTACAGCTCAGCGTTCAACACCATAGTGCCCTCAAAGCTCATCACTAAGCTAAGAACCCTGGGACTAAACACCTCCCTCTGCAACTGGATCCTGGACTTCCTGACAGGGCACCCCCGGGTAGTAAGGGTAGGTAACAACACATCTGCCACGCTGATCCACAACACGGGGGCCCCTCAGGGGTGCATGCTCAGTCCCCTCCTGTACTCACTGTTCACCCATGACTGCATGGCCAAGCACGACTCCAACACCATCATTAAGTTTGCCGATGACACAACAGTGGTAGGCCTGATCACCGACAACGATGAGACAGCCTATAAGGAGGAGGTCAACCTCTCCTTCCATGTGATCAAGACAAAGGAGACGATCGTAGACTACAGGAAAAGGAGGGCCGAGCACGCCGCTATTCTCATCGACGTGGCTGTAGTGGAGCCGGTTGTGAGCTTCAAGTTCCTTGGTGTCCACATCACCAACGAACTGTCATCGTCCAAACACACCAAGACAATCATGAAGATGGGACGACAACGCCTATCTCCCCTCAGGAGACTGAAAAGATTTGGCATGGGTACTCAGATTCTCAAAATTCTATAGCTGCACAATCGAGAGCATCCTGACTGGTTGCATCACCGCCTGGTATGGCAACTGCTCGACCTCCGACTGCAAGGCACTACAGAGGGTAGTGCATACGGCCCAGTACATCACTGGGGTCAAGCTTCTTGCCATCCAGGACCTCTATACCAGGCAGTGTCAGCTAAAAATTGCCAAAGAGTCAAGCCAGTCATAGACTGTTCTCTCTGCTACTTCACGGCAAGCGATACCGGAGCGCCAAGTCTAGATCCAAAAGGCTTCTTAACAGCTTCTACCCCCAAGCCATAAGACCCCTGAACAGCAAACCAAATGGCTACCCGGACTATTTGATTTATTATTTTTATGCTGCAGCTACTCTCTTTATTATCTATGCATAGTCACTTTATCTGCACCTGCATATTGACTCTATAGTGGTACCCCCTTTATATAGCCTCGTTACTGTTTTATATGATTTGCATTTCAGGTGGTATAGAGTATTGTAAGAGGGGTGTTTAAATTTCAAACCCAGGTTAGTCATATTTCTTTTACTTTACAAGCATTTAATAGTATCCTAATATTTTACCACAGTTAGTAGATGCTAGTGGTGTTACAAGCATTTTTGCTCACTATAAAAAAAAATTGTATCCCGCTCCAGGGCTGTCCTGACAAAGAACCGCATCCTCGGGGGAAACTGAATGTGATGGGACTGAAACATCATTACTTCCCATTTTTAAAGCATCCTGCAGTCTTCACCAATCACACCTGCCACAAGGTCTTACAACTTTTGCCTGAGTTGTGTTCAAGAGGTTGGTATGTTGTTCGTTTTGCAGATAGCAATGCTTTTGTGAAGCTGACATGATTTCCTATTTTACTTGGCAAAGAGGCATGCATGTCTGTTCTACATTATGCCAGCATCTGTAATGTGCCGTAATGCTGCATTCCACTGAAAGCAACGTTGTATATGACAGTTGGTTAGCCAATCAAAGAGATGTCAAGGAGGTAGAAGTCATCATTGATAAGAATTAAGTAACAAGGCACAAACTGATCCTAGTCATCCACCAACTTTCTTGTTTTTGAAACCTCTTCAGTTCAGATATCTTTAACGCAGCCCCAAGCTATAGGCACAGTATCTGTGCAACTTTACAGTCACAACACTCCTACTTCTAGAGTCACAAGTTTGTATTTTCACAGAGATGTGCTAGCCTGCTACACAGAGCATTCACACATGTTGCGGGCGGCCTCGGTTGGGCATTTATCTACCCTAACGAGATCAAAACGACGTGCCCTCCCTCTCGGTCTTCACGGATTGAGTTAGCGACATCCATTTGGGGTCAGCTCCACCCTCAAGCTCTATTTTTACCCACAATACTGTTGGCCTTTGTTTGTTCAAATGTCGCCCGTCTGCGGAATGCAGGCATGAGGCTAATCATAACGGAAAACTGGTGTTTTTCCTCTCCTTTTCTGTCTCTGCTTCTATTCTCCATCTTTCTTTCTTTCTCTCTCTCTCTCTCTTTCTATCCTGCTCTCTCTCTGACTCTTTTCCATCGCCCTCTATCCTCTTATCTATCTCTCTCTCTCTCAAGGGGTTACTTTTGCCTATCCCGACCATAACTTATTTTCTGCAGTGTTATCCCACTGGGCACAGATGTCAATTCAATGTCTATTCCAAGTTGGTTCAACGTCATTCCATTGAAATTACGTGGAAACGACGTTGATTCAACCAGTATGTGCCCAGTGCGATGGCCCCTTTCAACAGCAAATGTCCTTGAGTGACGACTTGAAAGTGGAGAAAATGCCACCTAGATTGCATTTTCCGATAGTGCAGGGGAGACCGAGAGGCAATTTTGATTGACACAGACTTGGAATTATTCAACTATTTCTTCCCGCAGTGGCCATAGCAATAGACTCAGTTCAGTGTGTGTTTCAAGATTATTGCATGTTAGTCAATAATGGAGTCACTCTCTCAAATAGCCTGCCTCCTTTACTCTACCTCTCCTCTTTCTCTCTCTCTCTCTCCCCCACCCCATCCTCTCCCCCACCCCATCCTCTCCCCCACCATGCTTCAGTTCTGATCTTGACAAGGCCCCACATCCAGCCCAGCACAGGATGAATAATAGATGTTGAAGTGAGGCTTTTTAGGGTGCTAGTCTGTCAGGGCCTGTTTACGGAAAGGGCAGCTCCGTCAGAGGTCTTCAGAGCCAGACGGTGGCAACATCCCAATAGTTCTCACTGTAGTTTCCTTTCCTCGTCTCCTTGCCCTAAGAAAAACAAATGTCCAAATAGTCAATATTCTTTCCTTGTCTCCTTTACTTCAAGAGGACTTGAGAGTAGGACTATCAGACTCTAGAGTCTAGATTAATTCATGCTATATGCTGTAAACCTAAAATAAAATATATATATATTTCCTTCATCATCCAAATCATAACAACGAGCATAATGTTCCAGTATATAGGTAATAATTGATAACGTAATCAGATTCTCATTTCCTCTATCAAAGTATGAGCTTATTCAGATTGAGGAAAGTTGGAAGACATGCATCGGGATAAATTCTATTTACATAATATGTACATCAACTTTTCAATTTACATTAGCAATGGAATGTCCCGTGCCCATTGAGGGCTCTGGGGACATTCTTGCTTTGCAGTGAAAATGTACCGTAAATATCACAGTAGCTACTAGCCAGTAAGCGTGCAAACTATATTCAATGAACTACTGTATGCAAGCAACTTTTCATGCACCACACACTCTGGATTAATGCAACAAAACCATCTTACACTCTTAAATAATGCAACAATTCATAAGCATGTGCAGACATTTAAAGGGTTTATTTAATCATTCATACACTCATTAATTCAGCTACAAGATAATAACACAGCCAAAGTGGCACAGCTGCTAGCCAGCTAGTTAGCGTTAGCTAACAACATTTGCTTCATCAAGTATAACAAAAATGTAAAATTACAAAAACGTTATCATACAGTTTCATTCATATTATACAGAGCTAGGTAGCAAGCTAAACAATATGTTTGCATCCTCCTCACAAACTTAATAGTTAAGTTAGCTGAATGCTAAGGTTAGCTGAACGATCATTAGGTTGCTTTTCGGGCCTACCTTAGATCAAACCATGCTTAATTTCATCAATATCATGCAAATCATTACATGAAAAAAGCAAATTGCGACTGAAAAAGTTGTTAATTCACTGAGGAGTTGCTGCTTGCGTTCCTGCTCGCTATTGCATTGAAATAAATTACGGTGTTCTGAGATTCACTTAAAGCTATAGCGTCAATTTCAGCGTACCCAGCTTGTATTGCAATTTCGGGTAAACACTCAATAAAAAGTCTGTAATATAAGGAAAATGCCTATACATTTCAGCTCTTTCAAAAACATTGCTCTGCTATTAGGATTTTTACTGTAGGAGTGTTGGGCGCAACATAACAATTCTGTGTACACTGCCCTGCTTGGTGCCCGAGTGCAAATGTCTAGCCAAGGGTATTTTCTCGGTCTCATTAAGTAATCTCTCGTACTGAGAGGAGGCCCCAAATGTCCCGGTGTGATTACTGGTGCTGGCCTTGAATCAGTGGCCTTGAATCAGTTTTTGCTTGGCAGACATTCACTGGCTTATGTGTTAAAACAGGTCTAAGATCAGAGCTACAGCTTCCAAATACAGACATGCTATCGCTTTTATAGTATAAGGTTTCTGACATTAGCCCCGTGATGCACTTCTTTTCTTCACATCCCCATACCTCTGATACGTCATTATAGTGACCTATAAGTAATATGTCACCATATGTGAAATATAACTAATATGTCAGCACAGGTGAAATATAACTACAATGGTTAAACGTCACTATTTTGACATATTGTAATGAGACAGTCCTGCATAGACAGACAGTCGGATTTCTCACCTCTTTGAATCGGCTAGTGTTTCAAAGCACCAAGGGACCACAGACAACAATTCTCTGCAGCTAGTTTGTCGCTGTAAAATTGTGTGCGAGGAAGCTTGTTATTTTCGTACTCGCTTTTTATCCCCCCAGAGACGCAATGAATTTACTGCAAGAGTGGAGTCAAAGAACACATACAGAGTCAAGCAGTGGAGGCTGGTGACTTGAAAAATTGAGGAGGATAGGAGACCCCTGGTGTAGGCGTGTAAACGCACGGAGACAACAGAGTGTGTTTTCAAAAATCATCAAAGACTAATTATTTTTTACCTAAAGCATTTAATAAAGACATTTATAGTACAATATTATGGGGAATGGGAATTAGAGGGCTACTTACACCGTGTGGGAAAGGGATCACAGCAGTGATTGAATGAGAGTATGAGGCATGATTTGACTGGGGAAGACAAAAAACAATAACACACTACACAGTTAGACAAAAGAGATAAGAATGAGTTAGTCCAAGCAAGGAGTAAAATCATTGATGTGTAATAATGTGATTGTGTTTGTGATTTGACTCTACATACAGGAAAGAGAAAATGTATAGGGGTACTCACAGTGCTTGGAGGGGAAACATTCAATGTGCCAGTGGATGAGTGGGCACATGAGACGTTGCTTCAGTTCATGTCAGGAGAAAGTTGACAAAGGTAGTGGAGTGGAGTAGTCATCACCTCTTAAATCAGGAAGCAGGAGGGGACTTAGCTGTCAATACAAATAGCAGTTCCATTCCATTACAGCTGCGCCATCGTAGGTTTGGACAACGAGTCTCTCTATGAACTTAAACTCAGACAACTCAAAATTCAGAAAGTCAAACACAGACTGCGCATCTCGCCCACTTGACACATCAAAGTATCCCAAGAAACGTTCCTGACTAAATCCGTGATCATCCACATACTGCAAGCAGACTGGTGCCAGTCTACCCCCTGGGGCCTGGAGTTTTTACTTATATGTTAACCTAACTAGGAAAACTCTGGACCCTATAAGGTATGACGGTGATTAATCAGTTGAAAAAAGGTTTTATATGAGCTATGATGGGAGCAGTTTTTCCTAAATCAGGTCACATGATTTTTAAAAACTCCAAAAAAACTCCTGGCCCCGAGTTTAAATTATAAATTATATTTACACTAGATTAGGAGGTGGATTTCCTCTACCCAGACACATAGACAACAACTGATAGACAATATAACGAGCTTGCTTTATGCATGTTTGCATAGTTAAGATGGCGCCGAAGAGGATGGCTGACGTTTTACATGCCTGTAACCAATTGTGCTATTTTGTTCATTTTTTGCATTGTTTTGTAACTTATTTTTTAACTTATTTTGTGCATAATGTTGCTGCTACCGTCTCTTATGACCGAAAATAACTTCTGGACATCAGAACTGGGATTTCTCACCACGGACTGGAAGAAGCTTTTTCCTTTAACGAGTCCGACGAGAAAGATATACTGCTCTCCCAGGAACAGGCCCAGATCCCCATCATTTGCATGGAGAAAAGACGGAGGAAAAGAGGACGCAGATGAGGCTGCCTTTTGAGAATCCGTATGCGAGCGAGTAAACTCACACTGCCATCAATTCTACTTGCTAACCTGCAATCATTGGAAAATAAAATAAACAAATTCTAGACCACCATTACTCCACACACAGAGATGCATACAAAGCTCTACCATAATTAAATCCTGCTGATTCCTGCTTACAAGCAAAAACTAAAGCAGGAAGTACCAGTGACTCGCTCAATATGGAAGTGGTCAGATGACGCAGATGCTACGCAACAGGACTGTTTTGCTAGCACAGACTGGAATATGTTCCGGGATTAAATGCCTTTTATGCTCGCCTTGGGGCAAGCAACACTGAAGCATGCACGGGAGCACCAACTGTTCTGGATGACTGTGTGATAACGCTCTCGGTAGCCGAACACCACGGGCCAGATGGATTACCAGGACATGTACTCAAAGTGTGCGCGGACCAACTGGCAAGTGTCTTCACTGACATTTTCAACCTCTCCCTGACGGAGTCTGTAATACCTACATGTTTCAAGCAGACCACTATAGTCCCTGTGCCGAAGAAAGCAAAGGTAACCTGCCTAAATGATTACCGTAGCCATGTTGGTAGCCATGAAGTGCTTTGAAAGGCTGGTCGTGGCTCACATCAACAGCATCCTCCCGGATACACTAGACCCATTCCAATTCGCATACCGCCCCAACAGATCCACAGATGACGCAATCGCACTCCACACTGCCCTTTCCCATCTGGACAAAAGGAACACCTATGTGAGAATGCTGTTCATTGACTACAGCTCAGCGTTCAACACCATAGTGCCCACGAAGCTCATCACTAAGCAAAGAACCCTGGGACTAAACACCACCCTCTGCAACTGGATCATGGACTTCTGGACGGGCCGCCCCCAGGTGGTAAGGGTAGGCAACAACACATCTGCCACGCTGATCCTCAACACGGGGGACCCTCAGGGTTGTGTGCTTTGTCCCCTCCTGTACTCCCTGTTCACCCACGACTGTGTGGCCAAACACGACTCCAACACCATCATTACATTTTCTGATGACACAACAGTGGTAGCCCTAATCACCGACAACGATGAGACAGCCTATAGGGAGGAGGTCAGAGAACAGGCAGTGTTGTGCCAGGACAACAACCTCTCACTCAATGTGAGCAAGACAAAGGAGCTGATCGTGGACTACAGGAAAAGGAAGGCCGAGCAGGCCCCCATTAATATCAACGGGGTTGTAGTGGAGCGGGTCGAGAGTTTCAAGTTCCTTGGTATCCATATCACCAACAATCTATCATG
This sequence comes from Salvelinus alpinus, assembly GCF_045679555.1. Taxonomy (NCBI): domain Eukaryota; kingdom Metazoa; phylum Chordata; class Actinopteri; order Salmoniformes; family Salmonidae; genus Salvelinus; species Salvelinus alpinus. The sequence continues at coordinate 52,788,225 of NC_092087.1, read as the reverse complement.
GTTCGAACACACCAAGACAGTCGTGAAGAGGGCATGACAAAACCTTTTCCCCCTCAGAGACTGAAAAGATTTGTCATGGGTCCCCAGATCCTCAAAAAGTGCTACAGCTACACCATCGAGAGCATCCTGACCGGTTGCATCACCGCCTGGTATGGCAACTGCTCGGCATCTGACCGTAAGACGCTATAGAGGGTAGTGCGTACGGCCCAGTACATCACTGGGGCCAAGCTTCCTGCAATCCAGGACCTATATACTAGGCAGTGTCAGAGGAAAGCCCTAAAATTGTCAGAGACTCCAGTCACCCAAGTCATAGACTGTTTTCTCTGCTACCGCACAGCAAGCGGTACCGGAGCGCCAAGTCTAGGACCAAAAAGCTCCTTAACAGCTTGTACCCCAAGCCATAAGACTGCTGAACAATTAATCAAATGGCCACCGGACAATTACATTGACGCCCCCTTCGATTTGTTTTGTACACAGCCGCTACTCGCTGTTTTTTATCTATGCATAGTCACTTCACCCCTACCTACATGTACAAATTACCTCTAATCTGTACCCCCGCACACTGACTCGGTACCGGTACCCCCTGTATATAGCCTCGTTGTTATGTTACTGTGTTACTTTTTATTATTTTTCACTTTAGTATATTTGGTAAATATTTTCTTAACTCTTCTTGAACTGCACTGTTGGTTAAGGGCTTGTAAGTAAGCATTTCTTGGTAAGTTCTACACTTGTTGTATTCGGGACATGTGACAAAAGGTTTGATTTGATTTGATCATGCGGGCCTATGCAACTGTAGGCCTTACAAAACTTTTACTCACATCTGTCGTCACTATTATGTTGATTCATTAGTTCCAGTTAATCATTATGGATTAAAAATGTATAGGCAGCCTAGCCAACCCAAATATGAATATAAACTAAATTTGATCACATTCCCTCTCAATAAACTCAGCAAAAAAGAAAAGTTACTTTTTCAGGACCCTGTCTTTCAAAGATAATTCGTAAAAATCCAAGTAACTTCACAGATCTTCATTGTAAAGGGTTTAAACATTGTGTCCCATGCTTGTTCAATGAACCATAAACAATTAATGAACATGCACATGTGGAACGGTCGTTAAGACACTAACAGCTTACAGACAGTAGGCAATTAAGGTCACAGTTATGAAAATTTAGGACACTAAAGAGGCCGTTCTACTGACTCTGAAAAACACCAAAAGAAAGATGCCCAGGGTCCCTGCTCATCTGCATGAACGTGCCTTAGGCATGCTGCAAGGAGGCATGAGGACTGCAGATGTGGCCAGGGCAATAAATTGCAATGTCCGTACTGTGAGACGCCTAAGACAGCGCTACAGGGAGACAGGACAGACAGTTGATCGTCCTCGCGGTTGGAGACCATGTGTAACAACACCTGCAAAGGGTCGGTACATCCGACCCTCACACCTACGGGACAGGTACAGGATGGCAACAACAACTGCCCAAGTTACACCAGGAATACACAATCCCTCCATCAGTGCTCAGACTGTCTGCAATAGCCTGAGAGAGGCTGGACTGAGGGCTTGTAAGGCAGGTCCTCACCAGACATCACCGGCAACAATGTCGCCTATGGACACAAACCCACCGTCGCTGGACCAGACAAGACTGGCAAAAAGTGCTCTTCAATGACGAGTCGCGGTTTTGTCTCACCAGGGGAGATGGTCGGATTTGCGTTTATTGTCGAAGGAATGAGCGCTACACCGAGGCTTGTACTCTGGAGCAGGATCGATTTGGAGGTGGAGGGTCCGTTACGGTCTGGGGCGGTGTGTCACAGCATCATCGGACTGAGCTTGTTGTCATTGCAGTCAATCTCAATGCTGTGCATTACAGCGAAGACATTCTCCTCCCTCATGTGGTACCCTTCCTTCCAACAGCCATACAGCTCGTTCTGTGCGTGATTTCCTGCAAGACTGGAATGTCAGTGTTCTGCCATGGCCAGAGAAGAGCCCGGATCTCAATCCCATTGAGCACATCTGGGACCTGTTGGATCAGAGGGTGAGGGCTAGGGCCATTCCCCCCAGAAATGTCCGGGAACTTGAAGGTGCCTTGGTGGAAGAGTGGGGTAACATCTCACAGCAAGAACTGGCAAATCTGGTGCAGTCCATGAGGAGGAGATGCACTGCAGTACTTAATGCAGCTGGTGGCCACACCAGATACTGACTGTTACTTTTGATTTTGACCCCTCCTTTGTTCAGGGACACATTATTCAACTTCTGTTAGTCACATGTCTGTGGAACTTGTTCATTTTGTCTCAGTTGTTGAATCTTGTTATGTTCATACAAATATTTACACATGTTAAGTTTTCTGAAAATAAACGCAGTTAACAGTGAGAGAACGTTTATTTTTTTGCTGAGTTTACACAACGTTACCAATTAGTTTATCCTGATCAGATGGACCAGGCTGTATGCAGCTGCTCTTATTAGTAGCCTACAGTTGATCAGACTGAAAAAATTGTCTTGTTTTCATCCCATACAGCATGTCAGATTTCTAATGTTTAGGTGTAGCCTAGGCTGCTGCCACATTTATATCATGAGTTTTTGCTTGTGTCTGTCCAGAGTGATTATGTGTTATCATCTTTGCTAAATAAATACCGGAGGAAAGAGGAAAAGCCTACAGGAGCGCACGCGAAAAAATGTGCTGCAGTCAAACTCTCTCTTTAATCTTTTAATGGATGATGCGATGGAAGCTATCAAATCATTTGGAATTGTTTTCGATATCCCAGAAAAGACAGTCCAAAGTTCGATATGTTCAGCTATTAAAGCATTGTAACGTGCAATTACCTCTGTAAGCTCCTTGTAGTTGCTCTTGTCGGCTGAACTTTTCATTTTGTCGTGTCCTCTAAAAGCACATTCTTGCATGCCCAAAAACGCAGTCAAGGCCAGCAATACAGGCGGCCTCAGCCTCCTGTAATTTGAAAAAACTAATTTGAATTGAATAATATCCTAAAAATGCTCAACTATCACTTTTCCCTCTTAATCTCTATCCAACAGTGTCACCAAGCTTCTCAACATATAGAACCCCCATAATGCTCTGTGGCACAATCCCAATACAAATCAATAGGTTTGTTCTCTGATCCTAATTCTATGATTGGATGGACAACATGTCAGTTCATACTGCAAAAGCTTTGATTGGTTGGAGGACGTCCTCTGGAGGTGGTTATAATTACCATGTATGTCTACGGAAGTGGGTGAGCCCTACGAGCCTCCTAGGTTTTGTATTGAAGTAAATGTAGCCAGAGGAGGACGGACGCTAGCTGTCCTCCGGCTGCAACATGGTGCTACCCTAGACAGTGCTGTTGAAGTTACTGCAAAAAAGTGTTATTTAATCAATTATTTGGTGGCATATGAATATATATATGGTTTAATCTAAAAAGGATAACTTTTTTAATGTTTCACTATTTTAATTTCTATGAAATTTAACTGAGGAGGATGGTCCTCCCCTTCCTCCTCTGAGGAGCCTCTGGAGTCAAGTGACTCACCTTTTCCTCTGAACTATTTCCAGTTTCATTAGAAAAATATATACATGCTGTATAGCTTTGCTGTATAGCTTTGAGGTGGGTAGAGATTGGTGTGTAGACTGTTGTTGTTTTTCTTACAGCCTACAGGATGGCAATGTTTGGGATTTTAGTGTCTGTTAACCTCAAATGTACCAAGTGTTAGTGTCTGTTGTACTGGTGTACTGCAGTTTCTCAAGGCCCCACAAGTTCCTAGCAAGGGTTACTTTTAGGATTCCTCTTTTTTTTGTGTGTGGGGGGGCTAACTTCCTGCACTTCTAAAAACAAATCCAAAGAGAAACATTTGCAGTTTTATAGCTCATCTCATGCGGCCATGAGGCTAAAGATCATTTAGCAGTTATAAGGTAACTGTCCAGTGAAAATGTGTCTTTTAAAAGTTCATATTCTGTTAGCTCATTCCCAAATAATGTTGTTGACTCATCCTATAGTCGTATTTGTAAAAATTGGAGAGAAAAAAAACACTTAAAAAAAAAAACTCAAACTTGTATATTATCATTATTATTATTAATATTATTATCATCATCTCAAACAGTTTAAAAAATGCTTGGTTACTAATCCCCTGGTTACTTTGTTTTTGTTTTAAAGCATGGATTCTATATTTTACTGTGAATATTTAATAAATAACAGACATGAAACAAAACATGGACAGCGGAAAATAACGACATTAATGCTGACACGGGGAACAAACTGAGGAACAGACAGATATAGAGGGGGCAATCAACAAAGTGAAGGAGTCCAGGTGAGTCCAAAGAAGCGCTGATGCGTGTAATGATGGTGACAGGTGTGCGTAATGATGGGCAGCCTGGCGCCTTCAAGCGCCAGAGAGGGGGGAGCGGGAGCAGGCGTGACAGTACCTCCGTTCTAGGGGCGCCACCCGGCGTCCCACCTGGGCGAGCCTGACGGGCCGGCCGAGGCATAGGAGCTGGACGAGCCAGCTGAGGCGTGGAAGCCCGATGAGCCGGCTGAGGTGTGGGAGCCTGGCGAGAGGGCTGAGGCGTGGGAGCCTGATGGGCCAGTTGAGGCGTGGGAGCCTGACCGTCCGGCTGAGGTGTGGGAGCCTGATGGGCCGGCTGAGGCATGGGAGCCTGACGAGTCGGTTGAGGTGTGGGAGCCTGACGAGCCTGCTGAGGCATGACGTGGGGTGGGAGCCTGCCAAGCCAACCGAGGCAAGGAAACCTCTCGAGCTAGCTAAGGCGTGGAAGCTGAACGAGCCAGCTGAGGCAACCCAGGTTCCTTCAACAGCGGCACCCGGACCCGACGGCACCAACCAAAACAAAAAACAAAACTCCCTGATGCTTCCAATATTGGTGTCAGCATTCTGTGAGGACAGACGCTGGGAGACGAGAAGCAAGTACAGGGAGTGAATATTTAATAAATAACAGACATGAAACACAACACGGACAGCGCCTGGACAGGGGAAACACGATGACATTAATGCTGACACATGTAACAAACTGAGGATCAGAAAGATATAGAGGGGGCAATCAACAAAGTGAAGGAGTCCAAAGGAGCGCTGATGCACGTAATGATGGTGACAGATGTGCGTAATGATGGGTAGCCTGGCACCCTCGAGCAGAAGAGAGGGGGAGCGGGAGCAGGCGTGACACTAGGGCTGTTACAGTGACCGTATTTCCGCCACACCAGCGGTCACGAGTCATGAAGGCAGTCAAATTCCAAGTTTTTATTTAGTCACGGTAATTAGGCTTCTCCAAGCTCTGATGCTGCTTCTGGTCATTAGAAGCCTACCAAACTTGCTAACTGCCTGGTACCTCAAAAAATCTAATCAAACACTTCATGAGAGCCCATGAGCTCATGTTGCACAACATTTCTATAGGTTATACAATTGTGCGAGAAAACAGAGGGATGGCCTATATTAAAAAGTGGAGGATCCCATCAGTTTTCTATAGGCTATGCCTACTATATTTATTTCTCAACTTTCCTAATATTAAGCACATTGCTTCTCTTTACAACAGGAGTATAGCCTACCTGGCTGGCATGAAAATAAACCACGGGGAAAAGCATCCTCCATTCGCTATTTAAGTGCATAGATGACATGTATTTTTTCCCCTGCCCCTGTTTCGAGACAGGTGCATGACAATGATCCATTCTAAATCAAAACAAATTTCAAACATATATCATTTAGTATATGTAAAGGCAAGATTAAATCAAGAATAGTCTGATGGGAGACAATATTAGCCTATCACAATTATATATTATCACTTGTGAATGATGCCCAGTTTAAGGCAAGAAACAATGCATACTTTTTTTTGCAATGTAGCCTAGCCTACAGGCCTATATGTTTTGATAAGGTTGTGGCCAAATAAGTTCTCAAAATTAAGCACATTAATCCGCTTTACAAGGGGTGTAGAGCCTAACTGGCATACATAAGCAGCCGTGAGTTTGAAGTTTGGGGAAGATCATTTTCACCATAAAAATGCACCTTTATGATAAAAGTATTACATGCATCATGGCATTTGTGGTCCCTTTTCATAATGGTGTTTTCCTGCTAATGGAACATTCATGCTTATAACCTACTGCCGTGTGCGCATTTCTGCGCTTATAATGTGAAGAAATAGCCAAATAGTTTATAAACATTTCAAGCTAAATGTTCTGATCTGTTGCATTAGCCTCATTGCGTGGACAATTTTTTTTTTAATGCTAGTGGTTGTATTCATTTGGGATCGTCCCAGACTATGTTTGGAATGTTTATTTCTCGCACAGAATAGGTCAACTTTTGTACTATGGGGGATAGTAGATTGACATAGGCGTGTGCTTTTGCTGTCCATTAGGCCCACTCATCTTGCTGACGAAAAGTAAATGTGGAAAGTAATTCCAATATCTTCAATATGCGCTTTGGAATTGGATAAGGAGGTGTGCGCAGTTGCGTCCCGGATGTGTCAGTTTTCACTTGTAGTGAGAAAGACCAGATCATGTGACAGAGAGCCATGTGAGTGAGAGGTGCTTCAGAGCGAGCAGCAAGCAGGGAGAAGGGAATAGAAATTATTATATTCAGCCCAAGGGCACAACAGCCGCTAACCGCAAAAGGCATGGATTTATTTAGGGTGCATTACGGCCACACAAAGGGGATCTCGCCAGACAATTTGAGCCATTATCAAGTGCTTGTCAAATTGTGAATGAGAGACTGATGAGTGTACAGCCTGCGCCAAAAACAAAGCAGAGCTCATGCCTTTCATGCAACTTTTTTCAAATCATCATTTGAGTCGCGTCATGCAGCCTTAGAATGTAGAACAAATCTAAACATATAGCCCAACGTTTGTATCACAACTTAAGTTACATAAATAACTCTAAATTAAGTTTACAGGAGTACCTGTAGCTTTGTTAACCGCTCAACACAGAATAGCCGCATGTGGGCACTCCATCAAATCGTTTGGGGAAAATATCCTTTCTATTTTATTCAACTGTATTCTTCATACTATAAAATACAAAAAAATAATGCCACGGAATTCTAAGCAACTCTTGCCTGCTAAATTAACTAGTGTAGCCCACAGCCATATGGCATAGCCAGATCAGAACATAACTAAGGACAACTCAGAGTATGCTAATCTGTTCTTCTGAAATAGACTACATTTTCTTCATATCATGTTTCTTTAGACCTGTCTAAAATAAATCATGGATTTTTTTGTTAAGGTGTATGCTATATTACATGGATTTATTAGACTTTTTAAAATGTAGATGTTCCAAAGATCTGCATCAGTGGCTTGTAGGCTATGTGTGGAAGCCAGAAGATGTTAAAACTTCTACTCAATACCCATCCCGGATCCGGGATCATTCTCCTCAGAAACGCTGACTAGAATAGCCTAGCCTAGCGCAACAGGGAATATCATATAATATAAATACATGAAATCACAAGTCCAATACAGCAAATGAAAGATAAACATCTTGTGAATCCAGCCAACATGTCCGATTTTTTAAATGTTTTACAGCGAAAACACAACATATATTTATGTTAGCTCACCACCATATCCCAAAACACAACGCAATTTTTTCACCGCAAAGATAGCTTTCACAAAACCCACAAATAGAGATAAAATTAATCACTAACCTTTGAACAACTTCATCAGATGACAGTCTTATGACATCATGTTATACAATACATTTATGTTTTGTTCGAAAATGTGCATATTTATAACTACAAATCGTGGTTTTACATTGGCGCCATGGTCAGAAATGGCTCCAAAACAGCCAGAATAATTATAGAGAGGAACGTGAAATACAGAAATACTCATCATAAAACATTTATGAAAAATACATGTTGTACACATAATTAAAGATAAACATCTTGTGAATCCAGCCAACATGTCCGATTTTTAAAATGTTTTACAGCGACAACACAACATATATTTATGTTAGCTCACCACAATAGCCCAAAACACAACGCCATTTTTTCACCGCAAAGATAGCTTTCACAAAACCCACAAATAGAGATAAAATTAATCACTAACCTTTGAACAACTTCATCAGATGAGAGTCTTATGACATCATGTTATACAATACATTTATGTTTTGTTCGAAAATGTGCATATTTATAGCTACAAATCATGGTTTTACATTGGCACCATGGTCAGAAATGGCTCCAAAGTTACGGAGAAATTTTAGAGAGCCACGTAATCTAACAGAAAAACCCATCATAAACTTTGATGAAAAATACATGTTGTACATATAATTAAAGATACACTGGTTCTTAATGCAACCGCTGTGTTAGATTTAAAAAAATAACTTTAGTAAAAAGCACAGCATGCAATAATCTGAGACAGCGCTCAGCCATTCTCTGCCATGTTGGAGTCAACAGAGTCAACAAAAATACGAAATAACATCATAAATATTCCCTTACCTTTGATGATCTTTCATCAGAATGCAGTGCCAGGAATCCTAGTTCCACAATAAATCGTTGTTTTGTTTTAGAATGTCCATTTCTTCTGTCGAATTAGCAACTTTGGCTAGCATGTGTAGCTCACGTGTCCATGAAGATTTGACTCATTGAACGAAAACTTCTAAATGTGATAATAAAAGTCGAATAAACTGGTCAAACTCAGTTGAGAATCAATCTTCAGGGTGTTTTTCTCATATACATCCAATAACGTCCCAGACGGAGCATTTCTTCGTGTCTATCTAACGATTTGCAGACAAAGATATGACATACCCAAGTGCGTGGCCAAATACTGCCAATATGGCTGACCTGTCACTCCAAAGGCTCTCATTCGGTCCCACATAAGGCTAGACACTTCATTCCACGTTCTACTGCCTGTTGACATCTAGTGGAAGGCGTATGAAGTGCATACAGATCCATATATAGAAGGCAATTGAATAGGCGATGCCTTTCACAGAGACCCATTTCAGAATTTTCACTTCCTGTTTGGAAGTTTGCCTGCCAAATGAGTTCTGTTTTACTCACAGATATAATTCAAACAGTTTTAGAAACTTCAGAGTGTTTTCTATCCAATAGTAATAATAATATGCATATCATATGATCTAGGACAGAGTACGAGGCCGTTTAATTTGGGCACCATTTTATCCAAAAGTGAAAATGGCGCCCCCTATTTTCAAGAGGTTTAATTAACGGTCAATTACCGTGAGACCAGCAGTTATTTGCTTCACAATCATGGGCTGACGAAATTTCGTGACCGCCACAGCCCTAGTTCTGACATTGTTTCTAGTTGGAGGAAGATGGTGGAAACTGAGGTTTTGTTTAAAACTGCCAGTGAGTCAGGTGAAGCTAATAGTACAGAAAGTTATGATGAGTGGGTTACAGTGGCAAAGAAAAAGGGAAACAAGATAAGTAAAGCTGTGTTGGAAAATAGGAAACCACTAGACACATTTTTAGTCGGAGTGAGGCTTTTGGATAAATGCTACTTGGGAAATCCGTTTAGCATCTCCAGGAAAATCTGGAGGAAAGTGTGGAGTCGGTGAGAGTCACAAGAAGTGGTCTTATTTAGATTTTTTGTGTGTCTGCGGAGCAGAAGAAGCTTGTTCAGACCTAAAAAGATATCGGTAGTGGAATGTTTCCTGTATGGATTTTCGTAGCAGGGCGCCTATAAAGGGGGTTATTTCTGGGGTGGCGCAAGAAATAAAGGCAGACTATATAACTGAACACATCGATGGAGTGGTTGTGGTGCACGTCGACTGACCTGTATGGTGGATGGAGAAAACAAATTCACTTCATCCATGCTACTGTTCTTTGATGAAGAGTCTCTCCCTTCTCATATAAAGTTAGGATTCATGAGATACCTGTCAGGACCCGGTGCGAGAAACAGTCACTAATAATCGTCAGAACCCAGAAGATGAGGCAGACACAGCAGTACTAGCGATAGTGGTTTAATAAAGAACAAAATCTCCAGGCAAAGAAACTAAAACCACAATGTCCAAAAATCAAGCCAAAAGGCACAAAAATGGAAATCCTCCAAAATACTAAAGAAACTCCACAAAGTGGTAAAAAACAGCAGGGAAAAACAAACCTCAAAAGACTACTCAAATAATACACAAAACTAAACCAGAGAACCTCTGGAAAATCCAACAAGAGAAAACACTGAATAAAACAAGGCTTGGGCTGGGGCTGGGTGCTAACTTACAAACACAGAGCAAGGAACTAAGGAACACACAGGGATTAAATACTAACAAGGGAATGACCTACAGGTGCAAACAATAATTGGAGCAAGAAAAACAAAAGGTACAAAAAAGGTGCAATGGGGACATCTAGTGACCAAAAACCCGAACAGTCTTGGCCAAAACCTGACAATACCCTGTAAGAGCTTCTGTGCACAAGCCCCTTCAGTGTCATAAATGTACAAGATTTGGTAATGTGTCAAGTGTGTGCAGAAGGGAAGAGTATCAAATGCCATATGAAGGGAAATGCTGCAACTGTGGAGGTGAAAATGCGCCTGAATTCCTGGAGTGCCCTGTTACGGTGAATGAGAATGAGGTGGCAAGGGTAAGGAGTGTCCAGCGTGTCTCCTATCTGGAGGCGGTGAGAAGATCGGAAGGAACGAGTGGCGAAGAAGAAGCAATGGTAGTAGAGCTACCACGACCGGTGAAGGTTTCTCGTCAACCGAGGGATAGTGACATGCTACATGTTAAAAAGGTGGACCATTATTTATTGCAATGGTCATAAACTGTACAGCATAAGCAGATAAGGAGTCTAAGAAAATTGGAATCATTGTGAATGCCTCTGTAACGGTCGTCGGATGAAGAAGGATCGGACCAAAGCGCAGCGTGGTAAGTGTTCATGCTTTTTATTGAAACTGAACACTAATAACAAAGAGAATAACCGAAACAGTCCTGTCAGGTGCAAAACACTAAACAGAAAATAACTACCCACAAAAACCATGTGGGAAAAAGCTACCTAAGTATGGTTCTCAATCAGAGACAACGATAGACAGCTGCCTCTGATTGAGAACCACACCCGGCCAAACACAAAGAAATACAAAACATAGAAAATGAACATAGAATGCCCACCCAAATCACACCCTGATCAAACCGAAATAGAGACATAAACAGCTCTCTACGATCAGGGCGTGACAGCCTCTGACATTTTTTTAGGTCTTCGCAATTTCCCAGCCGAGGCCGTGAAAAAAGTCCTATCAGTGAATGTACCGCCATCACAGGCCCCTGAGCCTGTGTAGGGATGTATTTTGGAGTGGACTGTAATTGAAGAAGTGGGATGGGTTTTCTTAGTTGACGTGTTTTATTTTGTATGATGTCGTTTTCCCCCTTTTCCGTAATGGTTTTTTAGTTTCTTATTCAATACCCCGTACAGCTGGTGGCAGTAATGGACCATTATCATTGGATGCCAAACGCTGTTAAACCCCATCAAAGAAGAAGAAGTTTCTGGTGGGACATATTTGGGGGACGGACGAGAGTCTGAGGCGAGCGCGTTGAGGGAAAGAGCTACAACCATTTTGAGTAGCTAATGACTAATGAATTAATGAAAGAGTTATTTTGTTTACTTTATTGGGTTAAAAGGGATCCCCGTTTAAATAATGTACGTACATGGGCGCTCTGAGGTACTAAGTCCTTTCTAAATATACTGAACAAAAATTGAAATGCAACATGCAACAATTTCTAAGATTTTACTGAGTTACAGTTCGTATAAGGAAATCAGTCAATATTCATGAATTAGGCCCTAATCTATTGATATCACATGACTGGGAATACAGATATGCATCTGTTGGTCACAGATACAGTACCTTAAAAAAAAAGAGGGATCAGAAAACCAGTCAGTATCTGGTGTGACCACTATTTGTCTAATGCAGTGCGGCACATCTCCTTCGCATAGAGTTGATCAGGCTGTTGATTCTGGCCTGTGCCATGCTGTTCCACTCCTCTGGAAAATGGCGGAAACTGGAACACGCTGTCGTTCACGTCGATCCAGAGCATCCCAAACATGCTCAATTGGTGACATGTCTGGTGAGTATGCAGGCCATGGAAGAACTGGGACATTTTCAACTTCCAGGAATACAGATCCTTGCGACATGGGGCCGTGCATTATCATGCTGGAACATGAGGGGATGGCGATGATTGGCACGACAACGGGCCTCAGGATCTCGTCACAGTATCTCTGTGCATTCAAATTGCCATCGATAAAATGCAATTCTGTTCATTGAACGTAGCTTATGCTTGCCCATACCTTAACCCCACACCACCATGGGGCCCTCTGTTCAAACGTTGACATCAGCAAACTGCTCGCCCACACAACGCCGTACACGTGGTCTGTGGTTGTGAGGCCAGTTGGACGTTCTGAGAAATTGTCAAAAATTATGTTGGAGGCAGCTTATGGTAGAGACATGAACATTAAATTCTCTGGCAACAGCTTTGGTGGACATTCCTGCAGTCAGCATGCCAATTGCACAATCCCTCAAAAAACTTGAGACATCTGTGGCGTTGTGTGACAAAACTTCACATTTTAGAGTGGCCTTTTTTTGCCCACAGCACAAGGTGCACATGTGTAATGATCATGCTGTTTAATCAACTTCATGATATGCCACACCTGTCAGGCAGATGGATTTCATTGGCAAAGGAGAAATACTCACTAACAGGGATGAAATACATTTGTGCACAACATTTGAGCAAAATATGCTTTTTGTGCATATGGAACATTTCTGGCATCTTTTATTTCAGCTCATGAAACGTGGGACCAGCACTTGAATTGACATGTCTTCCTTTGAATAATAATTCACAATTGTACATTGGTTTTTTGTTTATTCCTTGGCTTAGTTCAAGGGATATTTAATTGGGGTGTATTTCAATACTGTATGGGCATCTTATATTTCCTAGTGGGTAAACTATAAATTCTTTAGGGGTATATTACTTACTAGGTAGAGGCACTGTGCTACTTTATGGTTAGGCCCACACATTCACATTTTCACATGCTGCTTGCTTACGGACCACATAGTTTATTATTGTCACATACTTAGATACTCCTGAGGAGGATGAGCTGACCAATCAGCGGTCCACTTGCATGAATATTTTTAATGACCAATATATACCTCCAGGGGGCCCCCAACTCTGCAGGGGTGTGTGCTATGCCAATGTGTGGAGTGCACTGTCTGCAGTTCCTGCAGCTTGTTAGGCTGAGGGATGGGTGTGCTTTCTCAGCATATTTAGTCAGTGTTTAAACATTTATAAACATGCACACACGCTGTGACAATAGCACTGCAGCACAATTTCATATCCCTTACTCATGTTTAGCCTTTGGGTGTAAAGGTGAGACATACTGTACATTGAGGGCTCAATTTTAATGAATCCAACACAATGATAAATGTTAGCGTTATAGGTTGGGAGGTGTGTCAGAAATATATTTGCTTTCACAACCGGAATTATGGGTGCAGTAGCTGGTGGTGGCACGAAAGGGCTGGGTTTTGGTGAATAAACAAGTTGTGGGTGTGTTGCAGCTTGGCCCCTCACTGGCCAATCAGAACGTGCTCCATGGCTGAATAGGTGGTTGCTTCAAGTTGTTTATTTATGTTTTTTTAATGTATTGTGTTGTCATCAACTCCAATTATAATGTTAGTCCGTTATAGCCTGTTATAGTCTCGTTTGTTAAATAGCTTGGCCTATGTTTGCTAAATATGTTGAACATGTTTGCAGTCCACATTGTTCTAATAGAATGATGGGGCAAAATGTTGATTTCTACCTAAAAAGACATAACAAAACATAATTATTTTTCATGATGGCCATAAAAAATAACTGGCAATGTTGTATAGTTTTAGAAAGGTATGGAACTCTGGAAAATTGTTATACATGGCTGAGATATACTCACTTTTGAGGACACAAGCTCAGGTATATAGTACAAATATTATGAAAATATGAAATTCATCAGATTTTTTTCCCTATTCAACCAAGGTGGGGCAATGCTTTCTAAATATAGTAACAATCAAATTAGAAATAACTTACTATAAGATTTCACCTTTCTTATAACTGTTAAATAACTATGATAATAATAATTGATGACATTTGTAAAGCGCTTTCCATTATACAGAATAATTTCCAAGTGCATCAAATACAAAATATAAAGCAAAGAGAAAAGAAAATGGACACAACTAGACAGGGCAACTGACACAAAGACTCTACAAGGGACAAGGACATTAAGGAGCACTGCCGTCAACAGAAAGCCTTCCTAAAGAGAAATCTCTTTAGGCCTGTTTTTAAAGGAGCCCAGAGTCTGTTGTACAATACCTTCAGGTGGTCCGGGTGGGCATTCCAGAGGCTGTGGGTGGTCGAGCTGAAAGCCCGATCCCCCAAGGGTATGTGATGGTGTTTCAGCACTCTCATCAGGATCCTGGCAGCGCTGCTCTGGATATATTGGAGCTTCTGGAGACTCCTGCCAGGGATCCCGATAAAGAGTGCATTGCAGTAGTCCAGCTTTGAGGTGATAAAGGCATGGACAAGCTTCTTTGCATCAGACTGAATGAGGGTGGGATGGAGTTTGACAATGTTCTTGAGGTGATAGAATGAGCTTTACAATGTTTTTTTTGGGGGGTGGCTGTCAAAGGTCAGGGAGGAATCAAGCTTTATACCCAGATTGGAAACTGAGGGGGAGAGAGTGATGTTCGGTCCTGCAATGGTGAGGTGTGTTATTGGTGAGTACTGGACCTGGTGGGGGGTGCCAACCAGCAGGGCCTCGGTTTTGCTGCTGTTCATTTGAAGGAAGTTTTGCTTTATCCATGCCCTTATCTCCTCAAGGCAGGTGTTCAAAACGACACATGCATCAGAGGGACTTGGGGCAGTTTTTACATACAGCTGGGTGTTATCAGCATAGCAGTAGAATGAGATTCCATGCTGGCTGACAAACCTACCGAGGGGGAGCACGTACAGGACTAACAGGATGAGTCCAAGAACATATCCTTGTGGGACACCGCAGGGGTCTCTCTTTAACTCATACTTAATGACAGTATCATCAGTATCATTGGCATCATTTCATATACCTGAGGACAGAGAATTTTCTCCTAAACATCCACTGAATGGTGCAAAGACACTATTCAAATGTGTTCAGACAGCTTGTGATCAAGAGAAAGTGGTCTTGTTTAAATTCTATGAAATTATTTATAATTTTTTTCATTTTGAGAGCTCTAAACCTGGCTGAGAATATCACAGCGAGATGTAACCACAACCTTCGGATTCGCTAGACTGTCACCTTCCATACACCATCTCCCAAGCTGGACTCGGTCGCTCAGAGGAAGAGCAAATTGATCATTTGTCTGGATAGTCCAGAAAATGTGACACGTCACGTCCTATTCAAATGTGGGGTCTGAAACCTGACACTTCAAGTCAGCTCTGCTAAGAGAGTGGTAGCGGGGAGCAAACAGATGGGGTTTTCTGGCATTATAAGGCACGGGACCCTACAGCGTTCACAGAGCGATCTGTACACCGAAAAGTCAGTCCGAACCGGTCCAGAACCGCATATAGAAAACATAACCTCTAAGAGGGTACCAATTGCATTGCTTCAATATGGAAATACATCGTTAAACATTGGCTATAGCATTTACACTGATATAGCGGTACTGTAAATTGCAGTCTGCTAACAGACATGCCAAACGTAGTCAATAAGCAAGATTAAATTCACTATGCTATTGATAAGGCCTAAAAATACATTCTAATCACATTCTAATGAAACCGAAACAACAACTTGTTTTAAATAGGCTATGTCTAAATACAGTTACAGGCACCGTAATTGCTCCCCTTGGCAACTTAGACTAGGTTTTACCACATCAAAACGTTTCACATGAGCTGGATAAAGATCCAATATAAAGAGAACGGGGAAATGTCCACTCACCGTTATACTGGTTGCAAAAGTAATGTTTTATAAACATCATGGAACCATCTGACAGATCATACTTGCACTTCTTCAGAATTAGAAGACAAAAGTGCATTGCATTCGAGCCATGTAGACCTACTGCATGTTCTCACCGTAAACCCATGGAAGGTGAATATTTCGAATGTCAGATTTTTATTAAATTAAACAAAAAAACAATCAATCAATCCGTTTTTTTAACCAACAACAATATTTCTAAATAGGGTTGGGTCAGAAGAACGTTGTCATAAATCGCTTCTATACAAAATACTAGGTTCCTGTCAATTGTACTGTATCATTGCCTATGTGCGAGGCAGATCAAAAATTATAGTAATAATAATCAGTCGTTGATATTTTGCATTATTGGAGAACTGAAGGTTTGCAGTAGCGTGTCTTTGGTAATCGGACGAGGGCCGCTCTTTGAAAATGGGGATGGATAGTGAAGTGCAGGTATGTGTTTTTTTTATATTGAAAAAGCATCACAGCAAAGCACTCTCAGTAGAACATTTAAAAGCCTTATTCTTAGGCTAGTGTTGGCTATTGGCCGGGATAAAAAAGACGCACCTATGCAATGCTGCTAAACCAGCCTTGAGGGTAAGCTCTGCTTGGTGTTAAAAACAAACTAAAAAGGGGGAAAGACAATATTTTGTATGTTTCTAAATACGAGATTCAAAGTCCATGCCATTATCAACTGCGTTACTGACCTGCTTTTTGTGGGTCTTAAAACGTCTCATTAGCGCATTAGGACACATCTCAAATATTGCCACCCCTCCCACCTCAGAACAAGCGAGCTGATGTTAGAAAGGATAGAGAGGTACAGAACCTGGCGTTAGGGCTGGAAAATGCCAGTGCCCCTGTTTTTACATGATAAAAAATGCAAACTAAAGGCCTTTGCGGACTGTACGATTTTAGCCGTTTTAATGCCACGATTTTGCCGTCACAGACAAAATGTGCATGTTGTGGGCATATTTTTGGGTCATAAACGATTGTCGGAAGTCTTGGCTGTCACACTGCTAAATGCGGTCGTAGGCTCTGACAAAGTTTTTTGCATTTATGGTGTAGTGTGTGGCCGATCCCGGTGACTGACCAATAGGAACACAGCCGGCACTGAATATGCACACACTTATATGATTATTGTGAATAGTTAGATTAATATAATAGTTCAATTTAAACGTTTACATGCTGTGCAAGAACAATTTCCCTAATCTTGTTGACATGCACAAAAATATACATCAAAATAAATGTTCTACCACGGCAACAATGCTATTTTGGGGAAGCCTATTTGATTATGAGTTCGGACATATAAAGTTTGTATGTGAAAACTATTTCTAAGATGCATAGTTACTTTCAGTTTTCCGAACTCACTTCACTCATGCGCAGATCACATACAGTGGGCAAAAAAGTATTTAGTCAGCCACCAATTGTGCAAGTTCTCCCACTTAAAAAGATGAGAGAGGCCTGTAATTTTCATCATAGGTACACTTCAACTATGACAGACAAAATGAGAACGAAATATCCAGAAAATCACATTGTAGGATTTTTAATGAATTTATTTGCAAAGTATGGTGGAAAATAAGTATTTGGTCACCTACAAACAAGCAAGATTTCTGGCTCTCACAGACCTGTAACTTCTTCTTTAAGAGGCTCAGATGATGATGAAAATTACAGGCCTCTCTCATCTTTTTAAGTGGGAGAACTTGCACAATTGGTGGCTGACTAAATACTTTTTTGCCCCACTGTACACCCCTGCAGATCACATACACCGCTGCAGATCACATACACCGCTGCAGATCACATACACCGCTGCAGTTGGCGTAGCCTAGTAGGCTGACGTAGCCTCACAAGCCAATCGCAGAATGTGACGACAAAACTTAAGCAAATCGTACAATCTGCCCAGGTTGATATCAATATTTTAATTTGGTAACATCACACAGTGTGACGTGGTAATCGTAAAAGACAGAATCCGGCGCGCAGTCTGCAAAGGCCTTTAAAGTGCGTCTGACACAAACTCATCTTTAGAGCCAGCCGAAAATAGAGCCTTGAGTGCCCTTGCTTTGTCATTCCGAAGACTTTCTTACCCAAACAGACGTACAAGTCAATATACATTTACTGCATTCACATGTAGGCCTTTAGTATGGGGCCTTTGTGAGCACAACCTTGCCGTTTTTCTGTCGTGTGGTACGCTAGCAACCTACTGTATGAATACGCACATTCAACCTGAAAGTATGTGAACATATTTTGAAAAAGAGTAATGGAGGAACATCGAGAAAAGAAGGAAGACCAAAGTGATCAAGCGACATTGAACGAATGTGTCAGGGAGCAAGGCCTGCGTTTGTTTGTCTCTGCAAGAAAGAGAACGGGAGTACGAGAGGCGTGGAGATAGGAGAAGTGAGTAGAAGAGTGAGAACAGGATAGCTGGCGAGATTGAAAAGGTGGTTGGAGAGAGAGAGAGAGAGAGACACACACAGTGAATAAGGGTAACAAAGATGGCTAGAAGGAGAGAGAGCGATGGAGGTTAGAGGTTTAAGGAGTGCGAGCATGCATGGACAGACACACACAGGGAGAGGAGGGATATGCCGTATGTCACCCAAAGTGACATATAACTAACATCTCAGCTCGAGTGACATATAATCAACAATGGTTAAACTGCACTATGTGTTCATTTATTTATGCTATTTATTTGCACTAAGTTCATGGTGTTGAATTGTGCCGGCTCATTGGGAAGCTAACGTCGGATGAGTGTTGATGAGGATTGTGCGCCTGTCTTTGTCTAGCTCTGTCTCTCTGTGTGACTTTTGGTGTAAAGTGTATGATACACTGCATCCTGGGTAGAAGAAAGAGAGAGATTTGTGGGTGACACACTACTCATAGACACAACCAGCTGATGCTTCATTAACAATGACTATAGACTGGGTCTGTGTGTTACTCTTAGAGTGTGTGATGCATTGTAGCCTGGGGAATGGGAGAGCGGGAGAAAGACGGAGAGGGTTCACAGTCGACAGAGACACAACAGATGAATGCTTCTTCGAGTGTGTGTCGTATCCGAACACAGACCACTGTGTGTGTGTGTGTGTGTGTGACCCTCTGAGTGTGTGATGCATCGAGGCCTGGGTAACTGTTTGTTCTATGGTGGAAAGAGAGTGAGAGAGAGGGAGTGAGAGGGAGGGATAGAATGAGAGAAGGGAAGATGGTAGACACAGACAAGCTAGGTTTCCATCCAATTGGCAACAGATTTTCATGTGAATATTCTAGAATCCGCATAAAGAAAATATGCAAATTTTCCAACAAACATACACGTTGCAGATAAAAATCGGTGCTTGTTTACTTAGTGCAGGGTTTCCCAAACTCAGTCCTGGGGTCCCCACCCGGGGTGCACGTTTTGGTTTTTGCCCTAGCGCTACACAGCTGATTCAAATAATCAAAGCTTGATGATGAGTTGGTTATTTGAATCAGCTATGTAGTGCTAGTGCTAAAATCTAAACGTGTACCCAGTGGGGGCCCCAGGACCGAGTTTGGGAAACACTGACTTAGTGCACACAATTAACTTTTTCGCTTAAGTTTTCATGTACCAAATGAAAATCTAATGTTCAATGTGTTTCCATTGCATTTTCAACAAAAAATATTGTGTTAAATAGCCAACTCTGGTCTTGGCGCGTGTGAGAGGGAGGGATAGGCAACAGCTCGCAGACACAACTCTGGAAGGCTGTGCAGATATGCTAGTCTACATTATGAGATTATTATGGATAGGAGTGAGAATGTTCATAAACAAGAAAGTATTTGTCAAACGGCAGTCGAGCATCGATCATCATGTCACCAGAATATGCTTTTCGATATTTATTGGAAAGGAGCATCAAGATCACTGTGCACTTTCACCGCCCTGTGAAGATCAACGTAACTTATTTAAATCGGTAGTCAAATAAACTGCATGTTTTCCCAAGTCGTAGTGGGGTGACCACACACCACATCGTCGCGTGACTCCAAGTTTACTTCGATACAATGGTTATTATATTCATATTTGTGAATAAAGGCTTTTCCACCTCAATATCTTGCACAATAAATTTTACCGACACAAACATATTCCACCATGTCGAACTGACAAAATATGTCTGTGTCTATATAATTGTACCGAAACTTCCTGATTCCATCACAGGTGTCGTGATTGTGGCATTTATATAA